>NW_010245606.1:0-24270 GCF_000690775.1 Eurypyga helias | reverse complement strand
GAATGCCATAAAATTGCTCACATTAACCTCCAAAAAGAAGAAAAACCTCAATTTTTAAACAGCTTATGTTCCTCAGTACTCAGTCTGCAAAGTTAATTGATGCACGTATAGTTAAATACATTTAAACAGGTAGGACAGTGAATAATAGCCAATAAGAATCTACACTATTTTAGGGCACATAAAAACCCCAAACCCTTCAATCTAAAAAAAAAAAAAAAAAAAGAAGAAATCTATAAAATAATTCAAAACCACCAACATCGTATTTGGGTTGGAATCTCACTTCATTTAAAACTCAGTATTAAACTCATTTCAATACCTGGAAGTTGGGACAGATGTAAGTACTTATGCCTCTGTTAGTTTATAGGGTCAGTGTTTCTCATCCAAATCATCACCATGAATATTACGGGAACCTTAAGATTTTAAATGTCTCACAGGTACGCTAGGCTGGGACCAGCTAACGACATTTCTTACAAGAAATGAATTTTTAATCACTTAAAGGTTGGTTTCGTTTTGGTTTTTTAATAACCTGCAATGGTTATTTTCTGCTCCTCCCCACCCAGAGGAAATTGGTTTTACTACAGCTACAGCTGATGGGACTAGCCCTGCTCTAAAGGCTGCTCACTGCCTCCGCCGGACTGAGCACACCTCTTCACACCAACGCGGCTGGATGTCTGCTGCAGCCAATCCCGAATAAAAAGACGCTCTGAGAAACAGAAAGGAGCTTGTATCAAGAAGACAAGGGAAGCTACAACACTTCTGAAAAATGCAAAATACACTGCTAACTCTACGCAGCACATGCAAAACCAAACCCTACCGTTTGGGGTGGTTTTTTTTAAGTTTAGGAGAGAGTCCTCTGATCAAGGCCTTACAAAATCAAGCTATTTCAGAGAGGAAAAAAACCAAACCCAAAAACCTGCCCTCTTCCTGGTAGGTTACAATTTCTCTGTACAAAATAACAGGGGAGCAAGACATCTGTATGGGACCTAGTGTCAAATCCGCAAAGTAAATGGGCGGCAGACTTCCCAGCTGTGAGTGCAACCCCGGTCACTACCAACAAGATCGAGGTTACTCATTTCCAGACCACAAAGCTCCCGAGACCAGTTCTGACAACACAACAGTAATTTGCTTTTATCCATTTTTTTCTGACAGTTCTTTTGACAAGTTCTCCTCTCACACCAGAGCCATGCCACTAAAGCCCAAGATTTGACAAGAAGTTACTCGGGAACGGACGAGGGGGTAGCAAAAGCAATTAAAACAAAATGACTTGGTTTGTTACTGCTGTGCAATCAGCAACCTTTGAGGAGTAGGAGTTACCCAGAAGGTTCATGCAAGTGCTGAGTCAGGCAGTGTGCTGGCAGAGGGAGGACAGGGAGCTCTACTGGGGAGACAAGCAGAGAAGGACAGGGAAAGAACAGAGACGACGAGTACTTTGACGGCCCAGGAAAGAGTTGGGGGACTACGGAAAGCCACAGAGCTGAGAACCGCAGGGGGAAGTCATGAGGCGAGAGGACGAGGAATAGGAAGGGAAAGGGCCAGGCAGCCCTGGGGTAGTGCAGCGCTGCAAACAGGCCGAGTTCATGTGAACACCGAGTTGGCGGGGAGATGCTGTGGAAGCAGAACATCCATCTAAAGCAAAGAAGGTTCCATTATCACCTGGTATCTGCAAAAATCCTGTTTATCCATTTGCACTGCTACCACTTCACTCAATATTCTTGTACTTTCTGTAGCTTTTTCCAATTTTACTTTACAATAACATTTGCCAAATCTGCTCCTTAAAAAATGGATATAACTTTGTCATAGGGACATTTTTTATGATCTGCATGACAATTTCCATCATTTTCAGTGAGAACATTTTGGCACCAATGACACAGGATTTGTTCTTGCCATTTCAAATGTTTCCTACTGAACTTTTAGAAGGAAAAGCTGGCACGATCTCAGGAAGTCCAAGAACAAACAAAGTAAATCACGACTGCACCGTAGTGGACAACGTACTTTCTATCATGAACAATTACATTCTTTTTTAGCAAATGTTCCTAGCTCACACATCTTCAGAGTTTCCTCTGCTCTTTGTTTTCAAACAGGAAGATACTGTTTCATGAACAAGAACAGCTATTTATCTTGTACTGAATGCAGGCACCAGCACCTTGCTTTTTAACAGAGATGCTGCAAGTTAAATACTGGACTTTAAAAATTTAGAGGATCTCCAACAATAAGCTTATCTGACCAAAAATATTGCACTTCCTATCTGTAATATCATGGCTCACTATCTAAGATGTTCAAACAAACCTTGTTAGAGATCAAGGAAAAGAAAAAAATAAATAAATAGACCAAGTCCCAGATCTTCCCTGAAATGTATCTACTTTGTCAGTAATTATTTCCTATTTTCACCTTCCCCAAAACACCAAAATCAGATGCCTAGCAGTGTTGGCTGTCAGAGATCTCAAGGTTATATTACAGAACTGTCAAAAATTCATTTGGGCAAACTTGAAGCCTCATACCATACAAAACAATGAACATTTACACCAGTTTTTAAGAGACAGTATTACCTGTCTACTAAAGGTCATCAACATTGCTTCCCATATTATTTCCAATACTTACATTAAAAAAAATAATCCTGAAATGGTTTTAAACCAAAGAATAAAGCTAGAAACCTGCTTCAAATTAGACCTAAAATTTCAACTAGCGATGAAGGGAAAGGATTTATGTAACAGAACTATCAGGTTGCCATAGGCTTTTACAAAAAAAAAAAAACCAAACAACAACAACAACAAAAAAACCCCACAAAACAAAAAAACCACTACACACACCACACCACCCCCTCCCTGCCCTGCCACCTCCATACCCCTCCCCCCTGAAAAAAACACACAAAAAACCACCAATCAGCTTGGAAAGTATGTATCTTCAGAAACAAAACTTGAAGAAGAACTTTTGGTAAACTGCTAATAATCAGGTTTTCTAGGCTGCTGAGTTAAAAAGAACATCACTAGCAAATATTTTGTCCTGTAGTGACAGGACAAGGGGTAATGGGCTTAGGCTGAAAAAGGGTAGATTTAGACTGGATGTAAGAAAAATTCTACATGGAGAGGGTGGTGAGGCACTGGAACAGGTTGCCCAGAGAAGCTGTGGATGCCCCATCCCTGGAAGTGTTCAAGGCCAGGCTGGATGAGGCTTGGAGCAACCTGGTCTAGTGGAAGGTGTCCCGGCCCATGGCAGGGGGGTTGGAACTGGATGGTCTTTAAGGGCCCTTCCAACCCAAACCATCCTGTGATTATTTCTGGTTCTCACATAAACACTTCAAAAAAAGACATGAAATATCAGAGTTCACAGAATGACAACAAAAGTGATCCAGAGGTTAGAAGACTAACTTGTAGGGATTAGTAGCTTGTTCAACCAGAAAGGTTAACTGGTCGCAGAGGTGAGGGGGCCTTTCAGTCCTGCTAACAAAAGTACGGAGAAATTTAACAATTGGGAGTAAATATCTGATACATTTGGACTTGAACAGAGATGGAAGTTTCCTAACCACACACACACAACACTGAGTCAGTAACTCTGCTTTGAAAAATCTTTATAAAATGCAAGTTTTAATCCAACTTCCACAATACCTTCTACTATCCGTCTGCACTCAGATCATAGTTCCGTCTGTTCCTGAAAGCTCTGAACCTGCTTGTCCTTCTTAGGCTTTGGAAAAAGTTCCCACTTGCACAATATGCTCATGTTATTTGCAGCTTCCAAAGCACTTCTAGTATTCTAGCACCTTCCTCTTCTGGTAGGCTGGTGACAGCTGGAGACTGAATGTCAGACAGAAGGCACAAGCACTCAGCGACAGTACCAAAAATCCTCCTTAATCCTTCGCCCGCGCTCAGGTCAAACTGATCAGGCTTCCAATTAGGACAAATTTTCCCTCACATCAGGTAGAATCTCTCTTACTATTTTTCTATAATCTTCAGCAGCATGAAGTGCAAATCTCCTACCCAAATCATTCAGGCATACCCTACCCAAGAAATTTCAGTGACAAAAACTCTACAAATTCCCAAATCCCTTAGCTTGTCTCACTGCCTTCTTCAATGCATTCAGCAATTCAGCCCACTGAAACTGTATTGCTTAGGTTAACGTTTCTGAAGGTTCTTCACAGCCTGTAGAATAAAAAGGGTTACACTAGAGAGGTGGTCTCTCTATGCCTTATTGACAAAGCTATAAAACGTGGTGAACAGAAAACACTGGGGACACATATTTTTTCCAGCCTGCTTTATCGCTACATTCATTTTGTCACTGCTGTCACAGAGACCCAGCCACACGCACCACTCTGTACTACACAAGAAGATGAGTCAAGTCACTAATTTCTATTTTCATCCTCTAATTGTGCACAAAGTATCTGAGGCCAAGACAATGTAAAATTCAAATATTTTTCCGCTCCTAGTATTCATGCATGGTGGCGGCAGTACCAGAAAACAAGTGTACATTTATTTTTGCCATCAGGATCATGAGTCCATACAAATAAAGAGGTTTAACCCAAATACTGCTTATTTTTAGGTTTCTGTGAACCCACATGCACTTCCCAAGCCTCACACCAAACACGCCAATAAGCCAGTGCCCTCAGATTTTTGAGCACAGGTCAAATCAGATCACCAGCTTTCCCAGGGCAGGGCCCCGGGTTTTATCCAACAAGTATTTAGAAAGCTTGAGACAAACTGATCAGCATGTCTGACCCCAAAATGAACACTGGCCTCAAACTGAAGGTACAAAAGCTGCTAGACTTTTAATTCCAACACTGGATTTAAAAACATCAGTTTCTCAAAGAAACAGACAAAACCGTCTGAAGCAAAATTAGATGTTTAAATTGCCAGTGTAAAATCAGGTAAGAAAATTTTCACAATTTTCATAGACACCTACTTGAAATCAGATTTTCCTAGGAAACAACACACTTAAAGTCACAAAAGTCCCCAAGTTCCTTAGTAGTACTCCACACAGTCCCCTAGCAGGAAAGCCATCTGCTTACACAGAGGTGGCACTTACCCCAGCAGAGTTGACTGCTGCTTCCCAAACAGCAAGTTCAGGGAGACGCGCAGTGGCTGCACCAGTGTGGCTTTAGACGGAAACCAGAACTAGGTCAGACCCTACAATCGAGGACAAGGTTTTACCACTGTCCACAGCGAACTTGGGGATGCTTCTGCCACCGCAGGTGAAGGGGAAGAGCACGCAGCACAGCCTCTTGCCCAGAGCAGTGGAGAGGCTGTAGCGCTGCGTGAGGACGGTGGAGTTCATAATGAGCTCTACCAGGAGGCAGAAGCTCATCGGAATGCAGGACACACTGCAAGTTGGAAGTTGTCTAAAGGGAAGTCGCACACATGCTCTAGGTGCAAAGACAAGAGGAAAGAGCAGCTTTCTTCTTCCCTCAAGATTTTCTTTTCACCTCAAGGTTCAGCAAAACACGCAAAATGAACACGGCCCCTCCACTACGCAGTATGAGCAGGGTAGCACTGCTTCACTTTTCCAACAAGGTTTTGTGAGTGCTATCTTCTGGTGGTACTACCTACACAGTGCTAACCTGTTTTTTTTTAAATAAAGGAGAGTGGACATTTTATAATTAGACATGAAAATCTACCTCAATTAAAACATTTGTTAAGCTTTTCAAAAAAAGTTATACCAAATCAGTGTCTGGGGAAAAACAAACAAGCAAAGATGCTACCCACAAACCCAGTGCTACCACAGATTAAAAAAAAAAAAAACCAACCAAAAAACCCTTACGTTTAAAATTCAAATTCTCTTTAATGTTCACTGTTGAAGCCACTCAGACTATGCTTTCAGAAAGTGCTGTGCACTTTTCAAAACAAAAGCACTTACAAATGACAGAAGAAATTAAAATTCATTTTTGAATAGGAACATAAAATACTCCGTTGATACTTTAAAAATGCAAGAAATTCCAGTAACTAAGGATTCCCATCTAAAATATTAGTATCATGATGCATAAAGGATCAACTGAAATGCAGCAGTGCCTAGGCAGTGGCCCCATTTTGGCCAGGATCCAGTTATTTTCGTGTAGACTGAACAGCGAGAGATGAGATTTCCGAAAGGCTTTGGCAATGAACAGAACAATGTCATTTAACCCTTTGAACTATTCTGCAAAACAATTTCTTCCAGAACAGCTGGATGACATTTTGTATCTTGACTTACTTGGGGGGGGGGTTGGGGGAGGGAGAAGTAGTTGGTCTTTTTCCCCTCAGTTACACATAAACAGTAAAAACACTGCCCTAGACTTGTTCCAGCTACAATTTCACTTTGTGCAAGCATGAGAGCTGTTTTATGGGTTTGTTGGGGTTTTCTTTTTGACATTAATTCATCTTAAATGCTGAAAACATCTCTCAAGCTAGAATGAAGCATCTGTTAACTTACTTATTTGAATACTACCCTCTGGAACAGAAAACTTCTTGGCATAAACCCTTAAACTGATCAGATACAAAAAACCAAAGACCAGTCTTTTTAGTTTTAAATATAATTGCACTGACAATGTTAGAGAAAATTCAAGTGCACTATATTCCAAGGGTTCAAGTCAGCCACAGAAATTATGACTGATGGTAAAGGACAACACTTTCCAGTCCGAGTATACAAACCTCCCACATCAGTAACACTGATGAACATGCCCACAATGCCTCCCATTCGCCTACGGACACGTTATCAACAAAGACACCGAGGCACTGCTCAATCTCGCCTCTAGTACAGCAAAGACTATACCTAAAGAAAAATGTTCTGTTTACTATTACTGTTTATCAAGAAGCTGAAACTGGAATGTTTGAAGGAGGGAGTAGGGTTTTTAAACCCTATTCTGTAGGGTTTTTAAACCTCAAGACACCTATCTATGGAGACTAGACTTAGTAAAGTTTGGAAAAAAAAAAATTCCCTGTTTATTACAAAATTCCCCTTATTTATCAAGGAAGTCTACTAAAAAACTGAAATTGAAAAAAAAAATCAAGCACATGAATGACCAGGTTCTGCTTTACAGTTTATTCTGACTGTGCAAACAGAGCTTAGGGATTTAATTTAATGAGAGTTCTGCCAAAAGGACTGCAAAATTGGAATACTCTAGTTCAACTTCGTCATTCACCGGAAATTATTAAACCTTAATAACAGCTCTTACACATCTTGATGTGAAGACAAGACAGCCTTACTGAAGCAAGGGCAAACTAAAAGTGCATAAGCTTACCAGTTTTCCTTCCCAGGCTGAAATACAGTATTACATATTACAATAAAGAGCAGTGTAACTAATATTAGATCATACTAAATTATAACTATTTTTGTTATGCTAAGACATCCCATTCATTAACTCTTCTTGTGTTGTTCCAAGCTCCTGCTCTGAGGTACATGGCTGGGGGGAGGGTGTGGTGGTGGGTGTTAGAATCTAACTTGCCTGTCCATCAACAATCACTGGTTTTCAGAGAATTTGACATACACACACACACCCTTTTTTAGGAGCTTATACTTGATTATGCAATTTTTATCTGCAGAGATACACTAAAACTGTCTTTTTTTATACAATATCTGGTATTTCTTGATGGATTTGTTAGGCAACAACATCATAAATGTTAAATATGCTCTGGCAGCATCCGCTGGTACCCAAAATTATGTAATAAACCCCAATAATAAAATCTAATAATTTCTTTATACTTTGCAGGAAATGGTAAGAAAGTTCTAAGCAACTGACGTAGCTGCTCCAAAAGCTGATGAAATCACCAAAAGAAGAATGAAGAGGCTAAGTAACGAGTGTGCCACCACTTGGCAAAAGAACCACAAGGTGAACTTACTGTTTCTTGATGGATTCGTGATGAACATACCCATAACTTGGGCGATCCTACAGCAAATGCCCCACAAGAAAAAAAACCCTGCATCATTGTGAGATTGGTTGTTGGAGATGTCTGAAGTGGAACTAACCCGAATACTCATGACTAGATGCATGAATTCAGCCATTATTTTCTGGCAGAGAATCCAAGTAACTCAGAAATTGCTACAATGATCAATCAAAGCACACCAACAAGGTAGAGGCTAATACAAAAACTGGAGATGTTAAATAGGCTTGAATTGGGCAGACGAAGGCAGTAGAGATGTTGAATTTTTCCCAAATTTCTCATTCATATTCAGCTGAGGTTTTTCTAGGTGGCACCCCCAAGTTCTTCTATAGCACTTCATAGTTTTGGTGGGGGAGGGAGGGAAGGACAGAAATCCAGACAAATTACAAGACCAATTCAGTCTCTTGACACAGTAGAATTGGAAAGAATTTTAAAAGCTCCATGCAGGAAGAAACAAGTATCTTTGGAGAATGCAACCCTAAGTATTCATTTTGATGTAATCCTTCCATATGACATTTTATACTGCACTGGCACATAAAAACAGCTTTGAAACGTGAGCCTCTCATATGTATCGTCATTCTATTTCCAGATTAGACAGCTAACAGCCAGGCGTACTGACATTCAAAAATCTCCTTTACATGGTCATTTATTAGGCATTTTTAAGACCTTTAGCTAGATGAAAAATTTTAGGAAGACACAGTGGTTTACACCATCTTTTACCCACCCTACACTAAAACTTTCTGGACAATGTCTAAAATACATGCCCTATACAAAGGATATTAATGCTATCTTCATTGAAGTCTTAGAAGTGACAGTAAAAGAAGGTTCATTCCATTACACAGTTCCCAAACCCAAGACCATCCTCTTTTCTGCCTCTCAGAATGCTCTGGACAACTTTACTCTACAGATTAAAGACATATAAACTACAGATAAAAGTCTTAGTGGAACTCATTTTCCTGTGTTAGATTGCTGTTTGTTCCGTATTAGGAAATAGTACATCAAGAAACCCCCATGAATTCTATTTTAGGAGCAACTAATTTCTGTTTTTCTTTTTCCCAGGGTGAACACACTCCCCACCCCAAAATTATGCAGATACGTTTCCTACTTCTGGGTAAACCTCAGGGGTCATACACACCCACACAGCAACAGATGAAACGCCACGAGAAAACTACCTTCCTGATCACGCCGTCTCCCCTGTCAGGCAAGTATTGCACAACTGAATATGGCTGCAGAGACGAACACTATGCAAACCCAGGGCTTACCTTCCAGCCGACAGCCTCACTGTTTCCACCTGACAGTGGCAAAGATGTGTTATTTACTCTACAGAGTTTCAGAATTACCAGGGGAGAAAGGCAGCAGTCCGGCTGCTCTAGTCACTGTAAATCATGCGATCACAGTGTTTCATGGTCGTTTTACTGGAGTGACTTTCAGAATCACAGAACAGAGTTTTCTACAGCAGCCCAGACTTCAACATTTCAGGAATCACAGCCACTCTCACGCTTTCTACTGGGCCTATTTCTTAATCTCTTAACCAGGACCATTCCAGCCTCCAGAGGGTTACGTTATTCAACTGAAGCTTCAACAGAATAAAGGAGACGGCACAGAACACAGAAGGATGTGCACAAACCATGGCATAAAGATTGTTTGCGTTGCAGCAGGACTAACTCTTAATCTCTTAACCAGGACCATTCCAGCCTCCAGAGGGTTACGTTATTCAACTGAAGCTTCAACAGAATAAAGGAGACGGCACAGAACACAGAAGGATGTGTACAAACCATGGCATAAAGATTCTGTTTGCATTGCAGCAGGACGAGGAGGACTAACCCAAGCCTGGTACTGGCTCCATGACTGGAAAGGCTGCAGAGCCTCGCACAGCGCCAACTGAAGAACAAGTCGTGCTCTGCCCTGCTGTTACTACGCAGGGCCAGTCAGCGAGGCTGCCTTCACTGAAGAGCCCAAGCTGGCTGCACGTACATTGCGGCTCTGCTTCCAGCCACCCAGTCTGACTGAATTGGTGTCCCAGCGTATAAAACATGGAAAGGCTCCTGTTCTGCACACAATCCATCCATAAAGACTGACACCTTTAGACAAGGATTGAACAAGGTTGAACAACCCCGAATAAACCACACAGCAATGTCAAAGTACTTTTATTCCTGACTCAAGGTGTAAAATGAACTCTTTCTAGAAATCCCACTGCCATCGCTTCATTGCTGAAAGAGCATACGTACATTTCTTTCAAGTTAACTGAAAGGCTGCTGGCATCGCAAACTGCAAGCCAGCGACGTGCACGCAGAATTCTCAACCCAGCTTTCAGAGTGATTTCCCAAACAGCATGCAGTCGAACACACACCAGCAGTTTCTGCCCACATGAAGTCCAACGGATCTCAACAAAACCTCTGAAGTCAGTAAGCAGCTCTCCAAAACAACCGTGGGAAACTAAAACAATAATCACTTGCGTTAGAGCTGTATTGTGGTACTTGTTTTCACACCAGCATTATTTGATATTTAGAAGCATCGCCTCTTTAAGTCTTTGTTTCCATGCTTTGTAAAGTAGACGGTGCTTCCTCAGGAGCGCGGTGTTCATTTCAAACTCTTCCTTGACAGTGATTCCCACGTGGTGCCTCCTGCTACGCTGCTGAGCCTACACAGCTGTGCGTGCGGTCGCACTGCGAGCTGGGTAACAGACCGGGGTAGGTCATTCGTACACAAGCCCCCCCATCCGAACCTGCAATCACATCTTTTCCAACAGAAGCTCCTGCCCTTAAGGGATTTCAACAGGATCTGACATGCCCACATACTTAAAAGCGTATTAGGCCACGAGCAACCCCCACTTTGTTGGAGCTGTTCAGTAACAAAGCATCCAACAAACCTTATGAAATCCCACAGAAATCCTACAAAAACATAGGAATATAAATGATAAATTAGTTACTATTCCATTTTTTAACATTAACATGTTACCTTTCCATGCATATCCAGACACCAATGTATTCTATTGTCTCTCCCAGAAGTCTCCACACAAGAGATAAGCAGTCTACGTAGGCCATACCACTTCAGCTACCTCTGAGCCAGAAATTAGTAGCTTCAGACTAATTTTATTTATTTTTTAACCAAAAGCCCAGCAATTCTAATGCACAAATATTAAGCCTGATGCTTATTTAATCAACTGTCCTGATTTCATAAGAAACAAAGATTCTGTAGCATTCTCTTTTGTATACAAAGAGTTTCTGTAGCTGCCAGAGTAAAAACCATTTGGGGTTATACAAGCAAATGCCAAAACTTTGTCTAAAAGGGAAAAAATTGCCAAACTCAGTCAAACTAGTGATTTAACTCTTCAAACAACCTGATTAACCATGGCCAGCACGCAGTTTTAAGAACAGTGTAACACACACACGAAGTGATGTGATGATTTATGCCTCGCACCATGAAGAAATGCCATACGTTTCAACATTCCCTGTATAACTGATACAGAATGTGTCATCTTCCTTTGCACTGTTCTCAACTCTTGACCGTAACAGTACCTCATAGCAATAAGTCCCAGGGGCTAATATAGAATGTGACTTTTTTTTTTTTTAAACAGTCTGTTTTAAACATACGGCGTGTAAAAATCCTAGTGAAATCCTCCGTGTAATATAATCCAGATTTTAAAAACTGTTTCTGACCTTACACTATCAATTTATTTTTCTGTTCTACTTCTAATTTACTCTTCTCACCTGCCTTCTCTAAACTAAACCAACCTCAACTTTTACTCCTGCCTCATATTTGCCCACTTCCTTTCCTACTATTTTCAGGCCTTACTATAGCACTTCAGAGATCCATCTGCTAACAGGAAGACCTTTAAGGTTTTTCCACTTTATTCTCATGAACCTCCATCACTAAAAATCAGATGGTTTTATGAAGATGTCCAATGACACACAACAGCAATATATCTCACTAGCTAAAATTATTCTTACTTGTGAGCTGGTTATCAATCTTATCCCTGATCTTCCTCTATGTTATCCTCAAGTTCCTTGCTCTCCTCCAGCCTCAAGCAACCTATACAAGACTTAGTTCAAATTTCATTTGTTTCTGTTTTCTAGATCTCTAATAATATATGAAGAAATTAATGGTAGCAAAATCTGGACAGTCCATTATCTAGTCATTGTACTTTACCTCCTTGTTACAAATTTGCTCTGATCAGATGCCAATGTCTCCCTCCACCAACTAGTCCTTAATATTCTTCACAGCGAATCTAGTCTAATCCCAACAAGTCCTGGAATGGATATACACTCACTCTTCTTCAGAGGGTGGTGTAAGATTTTTCTGATTTATCCCCCAAAGATCAACTGCATGTCAACATGCATCTTCACTTTATAAAACAGTTTAGATTTTATACTAGCAGTGTGGAATGCGCCATGTTTATGAGGCACAGTGCCAATATGAAAAATACACCACTAAGCACACTTTTTATAAGTGTGTCACCAGTTAACGTGACAGAACGTCTAAAAAAAGTTAACAGACATGACCACCCTCTCATGAAATAAAAAAAAACCAAACAAAATGCCAGATCTCAACACACTGTTGAAAACATAAATTATTCCAATTTTAACTCCATCCCTTTCAGAACAAACTAAAGCATAGGCCACATCTGCAAGGGATGCTATTCCAGACCACACAATAAAAGATTATTTCAATTTAAGACAACTGAGCAATACTTAGCTTCAATTTTGACAGGTAAATGAATTAAAAATAGTGTATCTTATAATGCATATAAACCAGAAATATTTTTTTCTCTAATGTTTAATAACATTTTTTTCCAACTAACAAATTACCTGGTTTACCAAAAGGGGGAAACTTGTAAGCTTCCAGTTTCATATTCATAAAGCGAATTAGAAAATCACAAAGATGCTTGGCTTTTCAGTAATTATTTCTATCACTCCAAGTCAGTACCATTATTTACTTTAATCTGACCTTTTTCAAGTACCATGACAAATATTATACTGTCTAGTTGAAACATACACTTTAAGAACAAAAAGTCCAGATTATAGACTTCTACAATTTTCTTACTGCCCATGCATTCTTTCAAAATACCCGTATTTCTAAATACATTCTCACTGTAAGAGCTTTAAGATTACATCTGCTAAGTCATCCACTCTTTGGAGACCATTGCCAAACAGTTTAGACTTAAATTGATTTTCTTTTTTTCTTTTAGTACATGAGACTGACTCTAGTTCACACATATTTTAACAGTAAACGACAAGACAGAAGGCCCAAATAATAAAGCAGATTAAATACAATTTAGTCAATATTCATACAATAGTGAACATTTCCACAAGCTCTAAAGTATTAACTATTTTTTATCAGCTTTTGAAATTGTTACTGTCAAGCATTTTTCCCCCCAAAAATCCCACTTCTGGATGTTACTTAGCTAACATTAACACCTAAACATGTGCAAAGTGCCATTTAAATCACTGCTTATATATATGCTTATATATTTACCATTCATATCAATCATTAGGTGTGAACCTAGCAAGTTAAGGGAGTAAGATTTAGTTCTCAGCCTTCTACGCTTTGTTCTGAAAACATTAAAATACTACTACATTTGTGAATAAAGAACAACATCCTACATAAAGCACACACATAGGGCTAGATACTGCTTCGGCAACTATTTATACCTAAAATCAACAGGAAATTCAACTAGCATCTGAAGGGAAGTCAATAATACACATTAAGCACCGTCAGGAAGGAACCTTTCAAACATCATTAAATTCTATCCTGTCCTAACCAAACGACTTTCCATGCTAGAGCCTCCTTCCAAAAATGAAATTTCCTACATGAACATTTAGGAAAAAAGAATAAGCAAGGTAGAGAATAGAAAAATATCACACAGACTTTGTATTTCTGCCTCCGTTTCTGTTTGTATAAAACAACATACCTAGTAACTTACACTACAGATATAGACCAAACAATTGCACAAATGAGCCTTTGCAAGTTCCCTCCTGGGTCTGAGATACCTCAGCAGGAATTGAAGCATGATTTAACATGTCATAACAATTGAATAAATTAGAAAAATATTGTAACCTCAGGCAACATTAATTACCCAATTTGCCAATTAGTGTCTTTCTGTCAGGGAAAAGGCAGTAGAGCCCTTTTCTTCATCAAGTCTCCTTTAAAACCACCCATCTTCTATTCTGCAGAGATAGGGGAGTGTCTCTCATTAGTGCAAACACAAGCACAATGCTTCTTCAAAAAATTACATTCCAAGCATATTAAATGGTCAGTCTTAGGGCAATGTACAGGAACAGCAGGGCAATACCCAGCAATATGATATACAGCGTTTTCACCACATCAACCCTTCAGCTTGCACCACTTCATTTTTATTTTAAACAGCCCAAAGGAGAATTCTCAGAAACATGAAGACAGTGACGTAGCTGTACATGTGTTGTGGGCAGCTCCTTCAATCACAAGGGACAGCACGAGAAGAAAACAATACAGGGCTCATTAGTCAATCTGTTGTATTATTCTGTGTTCATTTGGGGTTTCTTAATGCAAAACATAATATATACCCAAGATGCTGTTTTGTGTAAAATGCGACACAAAACCGTATTTAAAACATCCTACTTGTCTAACACTTATTATCCCTGGATAAAAGCTTTTATATACCTCGGAATGTAACTAGTCTATTTGTCCAAGAAACAGACCTCCTATGCACCTACTGGTTTCTGGTCAAGTTAACTATCATTTTTGACTAACAAGACAGAAATCATGGGAACAAATGGATAGTCTGGGTCAAGGAGTTCAAATCCCAAGGTACTGTGGAAAACTGCATGTTATATCCCCTCCCCCCCGCCCTTTATATAAGTTAACCAGCTCCATCTTGAAGACAGTCTTATTCCACTACTCCTAAGGGAAGGCTGCTGCAGACTTCTATCCTCCGTTGCTTAGGAACCATCTTTTCTAATTGCCAGACTACGTTTATTCCTGGAGAGTTTATACCCATTTGTACCCATATACCTCAAGCTTAAGCAGCAATTTTTACCCACCTGTGTTGTTGCACTCATTTTTATGAAAAGCAACCTCATGCTTTGGGTATTTTTGATCAAAACCAGACACGCTGAGTCGCCTTACAGAGCAAGTTCTCCACTCCCTTAGTCATTCTACGAATCAGTCCCTGTACCTCTTCCAGTCCAAATGCCCTTTTACTTGATGGCAGGTGACAGGAATTCACTCAATAGTCCAGATCAGCTTTCACCAGTACCAGAGAAAGTCAATACCACTTCTTTAAAGGAAAATAGTAGCAGGACAATAACACTATACTTGTTATCCTAATACATTCCACAATTGCAGACTTTGATAGGTTAGTCATCCTGAAGCATCCTAAGATAGTCTTCATTTTTTTAATGCTGTTAAATATGGCTCCAGTTTCTACTGGTCATGTCCCAAGATCTCAACTTTGTTCCATGCAAAACCTTCTTTGTGTTGATGATACTCGAAAGTTGATGAGGAAACAGGGGACTGACAGAAGAAGTAGGAATGCATCAATGATTTTAATGAAAATACTCCATCTTGAAACTGACCCTTGACAAATTCCACTACTAACATACTTCCAACACAACACCTTCTGGTCATCCATTTCTATCCACACTGGACAGATTTCACCATTTCAAATCAATTTTCACTGAAACATCACTCCAGGTTTACATGGAATCATATTACACACATTATAGGATTCTTAAGTTACAAGACGTCAGCTCTAACCATGTATCCTCTCCCAAGGTATCTTAAGAGAAAGAGCTGTTAGACTTCTGACAGTCTTCCTCTGTTAAAAGCTGTACCACTTCATACCCCATTTTCATCTTATCTCCATACAGAATAGCTTCTCTTTCTAAATCTAAATAAATCCCTGAATAGTAAGGTCATACCAATGATGCAAAAACTATCCTGAGCCACTTCTTTCTCTAAACATGGTGACTACTTTTGCTGCTCACCAGCCACCCAATACCCTTCTGCCTTGTCATTTAATAACAATTGTTACAACTGAGCCTCTGATCACACAGACCACCTACTTCAAAATTACAGTGTAAATATGACGTAGTCCCACTGATCTGTACCCTGTGAGTTCCATCTTCATGGAAATCATTTTTATAACCTCACTTCAGTAAGACCTAGTTGCCAGTGTGTCGTGTTCAAAACTGTCTTCACTGACAATCAAGACAAACTTTCCATGTAGTCTTTCACTTGTATCTAAATTACTTTTAATCTTATTTCACTGTTTCCATGCTTCCTGAAAAGAAAGGAGCCTTTTCCAGTTTTTTTTCTTACTCCTGATGCTCCTCTTCAATTTGCTATTAACGTTGTTAGAGGATGCACATCCACTGTTTTGTGTATTTTAAAAAATATATAATTAAATCAAAGTTCAGTGGTAGCACAAATATTTTGTAGAGCTGCCAGAATTACCTGCATTTATTGCTGTATCAGAAGTTCAGCCATGCCAGAAGTAGCTAAAAGCACTTCATCAGATAAGCCCTGAACATTGCTGTAAAACTGGAAGCGCAAGAATATTTGGATGCTAAACCACGTTAGGGACTTTGCAATTTTAATGTTCACTTCTATAACTAAAATTAACAACAGCTTTTCATGACACTCTGAGAAGTTTGGGTTGTTTCCGTTTTTTAGGGTTTTTTTTTTTTTGCTTTAGCTGAACGTTTGCTTTTTTGTTTTTCCCCCTGAATGATGCATGCCTAAAACATGAATAAAAAGATTAATGCCACAAGGTCTCCTAGAGATAGAAAAAAGAGAAGGCAAGTCAAGCCTGCTTAATTTCAGCTTTACCTCAGATGTTACATCCAAAGAAACAAAACAAAACGGCAAAACCAAAACCTGTATTATCAATATTTTGGTTTGTGAACACACTGCACAGCTATTGCAAAACTGACTTGAAATGGGGGAAAAAAAAAAAAGTCTGTAGAAACAAGGTTCAAATTTAGGATTACTATAGCAACAGAGAGAAAGGAGGGGAAAATTACCAGATTACTCTCTCAGATCATCAAAATCCTTGAAAGAATAAATTTACATTTGAGTTTCAGTCAAGTGAACCACATTTATCTTATTAATGATTAACACATCAAATTAAGGACTAAATTAAACAAACAAAAACTGTAATACAAGAAGTAAAGTAGCAAATGCAACATTTCAGACTGAATGACCTCACCTTTTCCTTCTACCATTACATATCTGGTATTACAACAAATCTTCAAACCAGTAACTGATAACAAATAGAATGGTATTTAGGAAGGTGTCTACTCCTGACTAAAGGTCTGCAAAGAAAAAGAGGCATTTGAAGTCTGCCTCATTCTTAATTAAGTGGCTCCAGTAACTACATTACCAAAAATGTGCAATAATGTGCCCCCATTTGACTTGGGGGTGTAACGAATTTCTGAAAATGCAGTGCCATTACAGAACTAACATATTTCAACAGCATATGTGAACACAGTAATGACTTAATGACCTGAAAACCAGGGAACGCAGAAATAAGCTTAAGCTTTTTAAAAAGGTAACATTATGAAAAACAAACCCAGGATATCCTAAGTAACTAATTACTCACATCTCTCTTCATTATGCAATCCTTAACATTCTTCGTATTTTGGGGTGTTTTAATAAACACAAAAATAATTAACAGGATGGACACTACTCCAGTATCACTAATTATCATACTTACGTTAATGACTGAAAAAAGAGCAAGAAAAATAGTAGTCTCGGTCTTTTTGCGAAACCGGGTATTTCAGTACTTGAGCCCACTCACAACTACTGGATCCCAGACCTATTAAACATGCAGCTGAAGTAGCAAATGCAGCTACAAAGGTTGATTTTTGACACTGAGAGCTTTGCTTGAGGCATGAAGGGGTGTCTCCCCACTTCAGTGCTAAGTCTCAGCCTCGGGCAACTGTTCCACCAGCCAGCATGTTCAATTAATAAGGCTGCCCTCATAATTTCAAGACTGCCCAAGTCCAGCTTTTCTGGCTGACATTCAGACTTTAACCACGCTTCCCAGCTTTCTGTTCACCCGTTCTGGCTCTCACTGACCAGCTGCCAAAATGCTCTTAATTTTCTGGTGGCTGGGCCGGGGAGGGTTTGAGAGACTACCTCCTTCCAATTTGTGCAGCAGACCGTTCACTGTGTTCTCTGCCCTTGGCTCCTCCCCAAGTAGCTGCAGCCAGGGAAAACTGGAGGATACTGGAAGGTTTGTCATTCCACAACTGCGAAGCAAGGGTGTAGGCATCTTAACCTGGGTTTCCTTGTCCTTCAGTCACCATTAAGACTGGAACTGAGTCAAAGCGTGTCCTAGACCAACAAGGAGGGCTATGGCAGATCCAGAAGTGGATGTCCCACCTGTCAAAATCCTTCCCCTGTGCTGCAATCGCAAGCATCCTCTCCTCCCAGGAGAGAGGCAAGCAGCTCAGTGTAAGATGATCCACATAGCAGCATCAAGATCAGTGCAGGTTCTGAGGTAGATTGGTAGCAAAGGGAAAAACACACAGGCAGACATTCAATTACCAGTAGCAGCAACCAAAGAGAACAGGATGGTCCTCTGTGGGTCCAGGGCACAGAAATCCACCACCTTTCCTTGACACGTACAAGACCTAACAGCTTTCCCTTAGATTAAGCATATACATTTTATCTCCCTCTCCACCCAAACCATGCATGATTCACTTGCCTCGGGAAAGCTCTAAAGAATTTACTAACTTTTAACCTAGATCCTTATATAATCAAACCGAAAAAAGAACATTCATTTCATATGTACAGCTGAGATCTAAGCAAACATCTAAGATGATTATTAATTTATTTTTCATGCCTAATTAGGAGATTCCAAAATGATTTAATCCTGTACTGCGAGTGTCCTACATAACCAAGTAAATTTTTACTGTATACTTCTGGCCACCAACGTTCTATGAAAAATAATTTGCAAAACCAAACGCCGCTTGCCTGACATCATCATCCTTAATTCACTCATAAAAGATATAAAACTGTTCTGAAACGCTTCCACGTCATCACTCATAACCAAAATTTCCAGCCTAGTTTTGAAAACTCACCATCTGATAAATTTTACTTTAAGTCCAAGGGGTGTGGCGGGAAACACCAAAAAACCCCACACATTGCTATATATACCAGTAGGCTTAAAAATTATATCCACAGTAAGGAAATAAAATTTACTTTGGAAGCAAAATCAAATCTTCTGCTTTGCACCCAATCTGTTAATCAAATCATACGGCAACTGGAAGTGCCATTTAAAAATAAAGCAACGCCTTAGTTATGTAGAGTTTTACCTGAAAATCGTGAAAAACTTTTCAGTAACTGACAGCACCTAGAGAAAGGTGACGGAACTAACGAAGCATGATTTCCCATCGACTGAAGCCTCCTATGCTTCCCTATTTAGCCTTTTTCATCCCAAGTCCTTGGCGGGTCCATGCCTGCCCCTCCCTTCAGGCAGGCTGGCCATGCAAGTGGCACAGCTCACCCTTGGCCTGCCCGTCAGTAGCCGGGGGGCTCCAAACCAGTGGTAGCGTAACGGCTGCACAGCCGAACCCTCCTGCTTCTCAAAACACAACAGCAGACAGGGCCCTCTCCTAAGGGGCCAGACATTTGGGGCTTAGGTTATCACTTCGCTGGCAGAAAATCTGCGTGTTTGAAGAAGTCACAACTGTCCTCTTAAATTTAGCTGAACACAGCTTCAGAAGTTGAAGGGAAAAAATAAGTCCCTTGAATTCTGGAAAACTTTAAACTGTGCCAATTCAAGATCACTGTGCAAAGTTATGCTAGACAAGCTTTTTTGGAGGAAAAAAACCCAAGTTTACTGCATCTATCAGTTAACACACAACAGCAGCAATGTCTTCTTTTGCTGAATTTTAGATGGTAGGGATGTTTCACACGCATACATACTTTACAGATTTTTCAGCAATACTTTGTAGTGACAATACCTAAGGAAATTGTTCCATTTGTTAAAAGAAAACTAAACTCAGAGTATGCCGCCCTCTTCACCTCTGCACTCACAATGAGGAACAGTAACTTTATACTTGGTATTATACAAAAAAACCCCAAAAACTAAACAAAAAAACCACAGCAGACAATCTTCATGGGTCAAGGTTTTCCCCAGACACCTGCTGGTTTAATCTGGCATTAGCTATAATAAAGCTGAAATAGTGTATCAGATCACTCAAGATTCAAGATCTGAAACAAGAGAGATAAAAAGCATCACAGCAAGAATTTGAAATTTGTATGTACAAAAAAAACCCCACCCCAGAATAAACCAAAGTAAATTTCTATGGCTTCAGGTTAAATTACAGTTTTTTGTTCAAAACAGTTTTTACATGTTTACTGATTCCAACCAAAAACCTAGATGATCTTCAGTAGAGTAATCTGATTTCCCCCTAATCTTTGGTGCATAAATGTACCACAACTTAACATTGATCTACTCATTTGATATGCAAGTATCAAAGATACCATAAAGTGCTACTGATTAACCACACTGACTGCTCACTGTTTCCATGACCTTTTCAGCAATTCAATTAGGTGTATGGAAGAAAAAGAAAATCTCAGAACTCTGAAATATTTTATTCTCTATCTTTTCAGATTTCATAAGTCAAGACCTGAAAACCATAAATAACATATGGCGTAAAAATCCATAATTTTAAAAGACAAAACCCAATACATCAGTCATTAAAAAAATGCAAAGCAATATTTGATTAGTCTGAAGAGCATAGGAACTCCAAATCTCAGTTTTAAAGAGTAGCTCTCAATATTCCAGTTTTAAAACTGAATTGAAATGCGTTTTCATGTATGTTGGTTTTTAGTTAATTTGCAGGGAAAAATCCCTCAAATAAGTGATAGTGAAAAACCCCCTCGATGCCCTGCTTGCTAAGACAACTGATCTGAGGTTGTACGGGTTGATCTTTCACTCAATAAAAACTGCATCCAAGGGAGCAGGCAGAGATTATTTCTCAAAACGCAATCTAACAAGCAAGGCCAAAAGGAGGAAGTTCGGAAGGTTCTGATGAAGCTGTTACTCCTGTTTGGCTACGCTTTCAAGGGTGACATTTTCAGTTTCTTCTTAACAGCCCAAGAGTGAACCCAGCAAAGCCAGCAAGCACACGTGCTGGTCAGCCAGCCTGACTGGCAGTATTCAAACCCACCTCCACACTAAAACTTCACTTGTCCCGAAATGAAGAACAGTTACACTTCAAAATGCCCCACAGTAGCAGCAATACGCAAACTTCATCCAAGACCAAGACTGTTGGTTAGAGTGTTAGACCAGAGCCGTCATGACAAACGACGCCATCCCAGCTTATACATGATTTGAAAAAGCCAGCGTTCTAAAAACGGTCTTTCCTGGAGTCTCTGCCCTTACAGCTTTTGTAACGACTAACCACTAAAATTTCTGAACTGATAAGAACACAGAAAACAACATCCTCTGGCTGGCGAGGAAAGCAACCAATTATTTGCTTCAATCTGACTCAGGATTATCAAGATTATTCTCAATAAACAACAGATGCTTATGCAGATGATAACAGATGCTATCATAAAGTTATGTTGAACGTGCCAATAAATTACTACAGAACCCTGTTATTGTACACACAATACTTCAAAATGACAGGAAATGTAACCATAGAAAATGGTCTTTTTAAAGTAAAAATTATCATAGATCAAAATACCTGTATAACCAGTACTTTTAAGCATTATTACCGCTAACAAAAAGAAGCTTTCCCCGGGAAATAAACTGGTTTACATGAGTCCCACTTTACACCTCTCTTCACCGACAGGTCTGTACAGCTACTGTTTTCAGCCCTATCAAAAAGGGGTACTTCTGAGGAGAAATGCTAAGTGGCAAGACCCGAGGTAATGTTTTCCTATTCCCCCGAGAAGGCTGATTAAATTTTAAGAATGAAAATTGCAAAACTCAGGTCATCTAGGAGCTTCTACTATTTAAAAAATATACGTGCTTTTGAATCTGTTAACATAGAAGACCTATAATTTAACAGAAGAGTTTTAGCTAGGTTCCTCAGTAGATGCCAAATGACCTGCACAACCAAAGCAGCAGTTTAAACTCACGTTCATATCTGCCCACAATCACTTTTAAAATATTAAAGCACCTACTGCTCCCAGAGCATCTAAGAAATACCTAGTTATGGTACAAATTGCTAGTACAGTGCTATTTCAGAGGTTGCTTTCTGCCATACTGCACAGTCCAAAAGTAAATTCTAATTTAAAAGAAAGTTAGCATTATTTTTTACTTCATGTCCTCACGCTTCAGCTGTCCTTACTGCACAGCAGCAGCAACACTTCGCTGATTCGCTCTTCTCCTTCATAAAAGCAGTGGACAAGTTTTGTTACTATAATTTTTCCCCCAAAGCAGGACTGGTTCATTTGCATAGCAACAGACTGGCATTTAAAACTTACTCAACCCTCACCACTGCTACAGTTCTTAAATAACTAAGAAAACTCTTCCTACAACTCAGAAAAGCAGTGGGTACAAGATTTACTGCCCAGCCTCCACTGAGTTAGAAAGCACTTGTCCCAAAGAAGCTGTACGCTTACTAGCAATCAGCATGCTAAGCATCCTTCAGGTTTGAAACCTCCAGTTGTAACGTTTTATTCTGTTTATTAACAAAATTGGCTACTTCCAAATTCAGCTTCTTCCTCCCATAGCAAGTCACACAATGTTAGGTGAGGAGATTTGTTAAAAGCACCTCGTGCTGCAAAGCTACCCTTCAAAAACCACAACTTGAATGGGGTAGCTTCATCCTTACTTCTGTGAAAGCCCTCAGCACTTAAATGGGGAGATTTGTTAAAAGCACCTCGTGCTGCAAAGCTACCCTTCAAAAACCACAACTTGAATGGGGCAGAAGTAGCTTCATCCTTACTCCTGTGAAAGCCCTCAGCGCTTAAATGGGTTTGTCCACATTATCTCACCAACTGATCCCATTCTGTACGAGCAAAACAGCGTTTGATACTGATGGTGAATCTCAAAGAATGAGAAGAGAGTTGAGTCATTTTCTGTTGGAGGCATCTAAAAAGAACTGTCACAGAAAAATACTGATTCAGTGAGTGACCTTCTTCACTCTCTAGCGTTAGTGAACCATACTCTAATGAACTTATTGGCACAACACGCTAGCAAAAGTGCTTGTTTCAGATGAAGTACAAACGTTCAGATTTCTCACACCATTTGTAACAGCCAACCATAGAAAGAAAATGTTCAGGCAACGCAAGACCTTTTGGCTAAAAAGCACTATCTTCAGTGTGGAACCCCATACCGAGAACACAACTCCAGTAAAATGACAATATACTTAAACATGCAAACAGCAATGCACATCTCATCTTGCTACAGTGAGGATGTAAAAACTTGCAACTGTCTTCCTGAAAAGTCTCCTAAGCAAAGCACCGAGTTTAAACTCTGTAATTGATGCAAACTACATAGAACATTATGTTCGCTTAGGACTATTTTTACACGATCGCATCGAATCTGCTTACTGCATATAAAGAAACACCAAAGCCACCTGCTCCAGAATTAAGGAGCCAGTCCATAATTGTGGGGTTTTCTCACTTATTATACAACAGCTCTAAAAAGAGTATTTCCTTATTGAGGCACAGAATTGTTACAAACTATTCCTAAAACAGGCTTCCATTTCTCTTTATTGAATCGATTGATTTATCGATAATGTATCGATTATTCTTTATCTTAAAAATACATTCTTGATTCTAGAATGAATTTACAGCTGTTAAGAACCACCGAGTATTCTCTAAGCGCAATCGGTCAGGTTACAAGGACCCAGAGCTGTAAATAGCCCGTGTGCATGGAGATACCTGTAGCTTTCAGCAAAGCACACAGAATTTATCTAGCAGTAGCTGCAGTTTGAGAACTCAGGAGCTGAAGGCAGACGTGTTTTGAAAGCTCCATATGAAGCCGTAAGTCACCATAAAAGAAAACAGAATACTTCTGGTATATGGTAATATTATGATCTATAGCAGCTTTCCAAAAAGCAGAGAATAAACCAAAACCAGCAACGTGCTTACACCACTGCGCTACAGCAGTATCTCATGCAAGATTTAAACCCAGTGCTATTCCTAGCCCCCTATCTCAGTACAGCCATGGATATTTTTCCAGCTTGACTGGATTTTCCCCCTCTCTAATTGCTAGTTTTACCTAGAGCAAACGTAGATTAAGAATCAACCTTAAAAGCAGCGCAGAGCCCGAGCAGTAATTATGCGCAGAAAGACATGTGACGTTTTGTACCAAAAGCAGACACTGGAAACGCTAAAACAGATACCCCGTCCAGCAGGGACACAAACCAACTGCCCGCCCGCTGGGGCTGGTCCCTCGCCCAGCAGCAACACGCGCAACGCCCCGCATCCCCTCCCGCATCCCCTCCCGCACCCGCACGTCCCCTGCGGCCGCCCATCCGGC
>NW_010245605.1:43642-53910 GCF_000690775.1 Eurypyga helias | reverse complement strand
GCCAGTTTGGGTCAGCTGTCTGAACATCTCTTAAACCTTCCTGTATTTCAGCCCATTTCAACAAGGAATGTCAGTGTGTCCTGTGTATGAATGCCAAAATGTCAGGGCAGTTATTTAGTGACAAATAGGAAAAGCAGGGAGCCCTTGATGTTATTAAATGTTATGATGATCAGTTGGCAGCCCATGTTGACTCTGTTCTGTTCTTTTGCAGGTTTTGTTTCTATGGATAATACCAAGTGACACCAAGGAGAGGTAAGGGGAGTGGTGGAGGAAATAGTAGGGGCACTGAAATAGGTGATTACTAACCTTAAGAGAAACCAAATTCTTGGAAAATCTTGTAAAAGGCCTTTTATTGACTCATCTGTCTTGTCATTTCCTTTCTCCTCCTTTCAACATGCTTTCCATAAACTTTTTAATTATTTTTAGATAAAGTTAATAAGAATTCAGACAAAGAAATAGCTCACTCCTGATAAGGGTAGGACAGAAGTTGGGTTGCATGTGATTGGTGATAGCCATGCAATAGTAAGAGCGAAGAACAGAGAAAATCCTGCCTCATTTCTTCTGTGGAGCCTGAACAACACAGGACTTACATTGCTCCAAGGGATTATTATTTCTTTTTTTTTGCTTGTCAAAAATTTCCTGCATTTGTTTGAGTTGTCCATGTAACAGTCTATATAGATGATACAAAGATGTAAGGTAAAAAGTTCAAAAAATCTGATGCAACCATTTAATTTATTTCCACCTTTCTCTGCAGGAAGCTAAAGACAGTACTTTAGCAAACTGTATAGTAACTACTGCAGAGGAACTTTGTAATTTGTCAGTGAATTGTCTTTCTTGTCTATCCTCTCCTTAAACATTCACTGCGGCAACATCCTTGTTGTCTGGGCTAACAGCTAAAACCTTCCAGATACAGTTTTCCAAGAACACTCCAAACCCATATGTATTTCTCTGAGTTTTCATCAAGCTTTGTGCTAGATGTTGTTTTCAATGATTTTGTTATGTGCTAAATATACTTAGAATCATAGAATGGTTTAGATCGGAAGGGACCTTAAAAATCTAGTTCCAACCCCACTGCCATAGGCAGGCAAACCTTCCACCAGGCCAGGTTGCTCAAAGCTCCATCCAGCCTGGCCTTGAACACTTCCAGGGATGGGGCATCCACAGCTTCTCTGGGCAACCTGTCCCAGTGCCTCACCACCTTCTCCAGGAAGAATTTCTTCCTGATATCTAATCCAAAATCTACAAACTTTCAATTTAAACCCATTACCCCTTGTCCTGTCACTACATTCCCTTGTAAAAAGCCGCCCTCAAGGTTTCTTGTCGGGCCCTTCAGTGGAAGATACTATAAGGTCCCGCCGGAGCCTCTTCTTCTCCAGGCTGAAGAAGTGACCTTGTGAAAAGAGCTAGGATAACTCTTTACCTGAAGTTTTCTTCTAGTAGCTGAAAAATGCAAACTCATTTCTGTAAAAAAGAGTCTGAACTTGTGTCAAGTCAGTTGGGTCCTTTGCGCAAAAAAATCTTGGAAAAAAAGAACATTACCTTCCGCTCAGCACCCCAGTACACTGTAGACTAACACCACTAGGATTGCAGCAGCTTAAAAGCAGTCATATAAAGCAGTCATAGCAGACTATCATCACTTTGGCAAGCTGTGAATGCACACAACTTAACTGAGGAAACTGAGAAAACTTCTCATTTATGCTCATTGGTCATATTAAAACTCCTTTCTGGAATGAGTGTATGTGCACCACAACCTGATTTAACTGGAAGAAGACCTGAGTTAACAAGGAAACAGAGACTTTTAATGCATTTGAACCGGCCCTCTGGTTGGCAGATATATAAGGACGAAGACTTTGGACTGCACCTGGGAGCACAAATCCATCCTATAATTTAGACAAAACTCTTAAAAAAGAAGAATGTTGTAATGCTGCCATAGCACTCACAGCTACTACTAGTGAAGTGTCTCAAAAGCCAGCTAAAATGCAGACTTACCTGTTCAAGCTTAAATGCTATGATTTGTTTTGCTAGCACACTTAAAACCAGTACAAATAAGCTCTAAAAGGTTTTAGTTCATATATGAGAAAACACACTGGTCAGATACTATAGGAAAAACAGAGGATATATTTAAAAGGGGCAGAAGTTTAGAATATACATTTAAAGTATCAAAATAAAGTTCAGTTAATGTTTGCAAGATTCCCTAACTTGGGATTAGTGGGTGCATGTGGGTGCATTGAAACTGCAAGAGGCAAGATCTGTATGTGTTTACACCTTTCTGTGGGGTAATGTAACAAAGACAAATTTTGCATTTGTTCTAAATCACATTATACAGAGGCATAACAACCTCTGCGTTAGGGGAGTGTAAACTCTCATAGTCGATAACTTGTTCATATTTTCTTTATTTCATGTGTATATGTGGCTGCACAGAATACTGGGTGACAGTGAATCCAGATATTAATTTTACATAATGACTCTTGTTTTGTAAGTTAGCCTTCCCAATTCCAAAATGACACTCTAGACCATGATCTCCAACTGGGGAAATAAATAGAACTTGACTCAAAATAAGCATGACATATTCAGTTGAAATCTTTTCCTGACCAACAAACATTTTATGTTTGCACATCTGGACTCACAAGGTTGTATGTGTACCACGGCTGGGATCTGTGTAGATATCTATTCGTTCAAGAAAAAGCTTCTTTCATGTAGTAGAAACTACTGATATTGGAACAGGAGATATTTCAGTCTTTTTTTCTACTTGCCCATTCCTTTTAGAGCAACACCTGATTCTTTCAGCTGCATTGACCTTCCTGTACACACTGTCTATCAATGCCTACTTTTTGGGCCATGGGTTGTGAGGCATAAGCAGAGCTTGAAGTTTCTTCCATTAAAATGGGATATTAAGGCTTCATTCTAACCTAAAAAAAAAATTTCTAACCTGAAATATTCCTGATCACTTCTGCTGTTGAATACTATTGCAGTCAAGTGTGTGACATAATCCTAAACTATTACATAATTAAAAGGCCACAAACTCCACTGATGGATGCAGGGAGAAAGAGAAAGTTTTTATTTTACCACTTTGGGATAGCTCTTTCTCCCCTCTTTCTGACTTTCTGTTGACATTGGTGTTCTTTATCTTTTCCAGCTTCCCACAAATATTGATTACCTCTCAGGCTGATGTTCTCTCTTCTCCCTTGACTTCCTACTTTATCTGGCTCTGTAACACTTGTACATTCTTAGTTACTTCTGTTTGTACACATGGGCCAAATTTATCCTTGCTTTACTGCCAAGGAATTACATCAAGTATAAATTTGACCCTCTCAATCTTCCCTACTGCTTCTGAATTCAAATTTCCATACACAAATGAAGACTGGGTTCCCACGATGAAGTATTTGCAGCCTAGAGCCTGCCCCTCCACACAGAGATAAACACCAGGCCTCTAAGCAAACCTACAGCTTCTTCACATAATTTTAAGCCTGTGTCAGACTTCCTCACCCTCTGTCTCTTCATCTCTCTTCATCTTTACTTTTTATTCACCTGATAGGGAAAAAGCTCTGCCAGACTAATAGACATGCCTCTGTAACATGTTCACGTACATGAGGTCTGGCCTAAACAAACTTCACAAAAAGTTAAACTTGTATGTAGAAGGAATTTAGAACTTGTGAGAATCTCAGTATTTACCATGATTCCTTAATCACTCTATTTAAACTCATTACTGCAAGTCATGATCCTTTAAAATTTTGATGTTTTCCTCCTATTCCACAGAGACCAATCTTTGCATATTTGTTATCCAACATGCAAACAGAAAAACCTAATTTCAGTGTCTGTTATTCTTACACCATTTTTTCCTTTTATTTTTTGTAATTAAAAAAAAATATTTTAAAAAGGATTAAAATTGTGATTCATTGCTCAAAAAAGAGCAAAATTATAAAACTAATTTAAAAACGTTGTTTTAAGTGATTCCTTTATAAAAGAGGTAAGATAAACAGCAGAAACAGGTATTTCTTATGTTTAAATATTTATTCTTTTTCAATCATCTTATTTTAATGAAAATATTTTATTGTTGGTATTTAACACTGAAGAATATCTTCTGCCTTCTTTGCTGTTTTCATGTGAAGTGTGTCATTTACCATCTGTTATGTGCATCTATCTATAACCATCCTCATATCACATTTCTTTCACAAATGTGTATTATAATTTAAGACCATATCTAATTTATGAATGTACCCTAAGACATCTCAGCAGGAGCCCTTAGATAAGTTCATAGAGCCAGAGATTCTAAATCTCTTGTACCTGCTGAGCTCATATACAAGTACTGAGAATTACAAAGTCATGAAGATAGTGCATAAGGTGAAAGTGGAATGATTTAATTCATCAAATCCCGTGATGATAGGATGCAATTAATGAAATGTGTAGGAGATAAATTTAAAACAGTTAAAACTCCTCTTCATACAGAAGCTTAAATTTCTGGCACTTGGTACCACAGAGATTGTGGAGATAGGCATTACTGGCAGGTTTAGGAGACAAATTAAGCAGGTCCTTAAAAGGAAAACAAAACTGGTAAGCAGGGCTATATAGCCTAATATTTAGGATACTGGGGAATTCTGAGAGAAATGGCCATCAGCAGTGGTGAGGCTTACATGCACTCCCAGAGCAGCATCTTGTACTGTCACCATCTGACTGAATACCGGACTAGAAGAAGGTTCACTGCTCTGACCCAGAAGCGTGTTTTTCGCCTCCATGAAGATGCTCTCCAGGATTGTCTTGGCATGCATCGCATGCACCCTCAGCTGCAACCTTTATGTTAGTTTCACTTCCTGACTAGTCTTACTTGCAGAGACACTGTGTCTAAGCAAACAACCTGCATTAGGTTGTCTTGTCTGAGGATAATCCTCTCGCAGCATCTGGAAGCATTAGGGATACATGGTGACAAATGAGAGCCAAACATGAACTGCTATATCTGCAAGCGCTTGCATATTTAAGTATGTTCTGATGACTTAATTTCAAACTGCAGAAGAGCAGAGCTTCCATGACCTTCTCAGAGACTTAAACCTATGTGAATGAATGGCTGCTTCGAATACTAAACACATTAGCTTAAGGTTTATGTCTTCAGACAAACACAAAGATTGCTGCTGACTGATATTTACTCACACAAATTTGTATCATACTAGTGGCAATTTTTGCTGGAGAAGATACCACACTGTACTTCTCACTCTTTGCCCACAGACTGCTCCAGTTGCACTGCTGAGCACACAGCTTTCGGTGTGTATAATTACCGTACGGCTAGTGTACCTCCAAAGCTGGTTTGAAGCCTTCGTGATCCTGAGCCGTGTGTATGCCACTGCGTCTTCCAGCGTGTTTGAGGAGGAGAAGGTCCCTAGGAGACAGACGAGGAGTGTGCCAGCTTCCAGTGACTCTTCAGTAGTGCCCTACTTCTCCTGGGAGTTACACAAAACCTCTGTGACAGCTTTGCACAGAGGTGAGTCTTCTGTGACTATCTGGGAAGTGTCACATCCAAGTAACACACATCTCTTGGGTCATAATGTAGCATAATTGATGGAATATAATTTATTTTTAAAGCACAAGTCTTATTTTTTATACACAGAAAATGTTCTCGTCTTTGTTAATAGGAGAAACACAGTTTTAGTACACAAAAATGCTACGCAATTTGAGAACATCTAAAACATGCAGCAACAATTTTTAAATTAGATGTCCTTATTAATACATTTTCCTATATGGTTTGATTTCAAAGTTTCATGCACTTTCCTTGAATTTTTCATGTCTTCAGGGAAGACTGGCAAAAATGGACAGACAAGGTTTTTTCCAGCTGTTCCTCTGCCCAGCTTTTGCACATGGATTTTCCTTACAGATAACAACAAACTACTTCATTCAAATTTATTGTAGTGGGAAAGAAATAGTATAAATTTTTATTCTGTTCGCCTATAAACTATTAGATACTGTGCAGTAAATTCATTCAGTTGTTCCATGCAGTTGATTTCTCTCTGAAAAGGATAGGAAGGTAACAACATTAAGAAATACTAACGTAGTCAAAGTAAAAGCTGTGAAAAATTAAGTATGATTTCTTGTTTAATTATCTCATACAATGTAACATTGAAGATATCTTATTTATGCCAATATGTTTAAAGATGTGAAGCCTTTTTCATCTTATTATTTTGGTGTTCACTGTGATGCAATTACGCATTTTTATTTGTTGTTACTGAAGTAATAAATATAAACCAATTTCCTCACAGTAGTTATAAATATAACACATTTAATATATATGGTTACATTGGGAACTGCATATATTTTCAACGTCTTAATGTAAAGCTCAAAAATTAGGTTACACATGCGTGAAAATTTTTACTTTTAGAAATTTACATAATTCTTACTGCAATCATTGAGAAACTTACCTTTTCTGACTTGCAGACACAGCGGGCAGAAAATAGAAAGCACCTTTTAAAGACATCTCTAATCATATCATGCTGTAATCTAACGAAGGTTTGTGCATATGCAGTGTGAAAACCCAGAAGTGATGATTCCTTACTTTCTCTAGGAGATTCAGACTCATGATAAAACACTTCACTGGCAGAAGTCTCTCCTCATATTTATCTTACATTTCCTTTTTTTAAAGCATTGTTTTATTACACCGCTGTATAACTTTGATTTGTTGTACTGCATGCTTTCAATTATTCTTCAAGTCCTTTTTATCAATTGCTGTGAGAATCTGACTTTTATGGTGTCTGTGAAATCTTTTGATTCCTAGAGCAGTTTGGGAGCTAACAGTAATCAAAAAATCTAGATAAGAAACAGAATTTACTGAAAGCATTACATTCTGGTACACAGTGTAATAAAGCATATATTGCATATACTACTGGTACAGTAATAATATTTTGAGTATAGCCTGCAATGCAGGATGACAGTTTGGAAACGATATATAGAGAGCTGATGGGTTTGGTCTTCCATATTACAGTGAAATTTAACTGCTATTTTCCATACAGGTATGATTTTCATTAGTTCTTAAAGTAAATTAAGAATGATATTGAATTACCAGTAACTAAATGACAAGCGTGAGATCTGAAACATTGAATATTTTACAGGTTTCTTTCTTTTTGTGGTGAGAATTCAGAAAAGATATATTTTTTGTTATAATCTCTCTTGTTGACAAATGAGGTTCTCAGGAGTGTTGTCAGTAGACACTTGGTACATACAGCATGCTTCACAAACAGGGTCTGTCCAACGCTCCCATTTTTAGAACAAATAATTGGAGCATGAGACTCCTAGGTCTCTGACCTTAAAATTAAGTAAGCTTTCCATTGCTGTCCTAATGTTCCATCATTATTGAGATGAATGACGGTATTTGTGACATAGAAAAGGTACACAGAAACATAATCATGAATAGTGCCTTGATCTGGAGAATAGAACTGTGATATCAAGGACTTTCACTGTGCTGATGTCCTGTGGCTGACCACTATAAAACAGATGGGAGAACAGTTTGCCACGACTTGGGCCTTGCTATATTATTGTTTGATGTTTTCTTAGCAAACATACTATGTGGTTATGAAATTAGGCTGTGTTTTCAAAGGTGAAAAAAAGTGATATTGTACAGATTTAATTCCATCATAAAAGACAAGCTTCTAATTTCAACATGCATGATCCACATAGTATCCAGGTTATAATGCTGAGGAATTTGGGTCTCCTTCTGTGAGTAAAATAGGTCTAAGCATGTTCTCTGTCATCCCCTTATCCACTAAAGTTGAGTGTGAATATATAACGTTATGCTACATTATATTATATTAAATCATGCTATATTACACTATAATACATTACATCACACCATATATTATTATAGTATAGTATATTTAGTATGTTATATGTTGTAGATGTAGATGTTATCTAAACTTAAGCTCAAGTGGATGACGCACCCAATGGATTGCATCTCAGTAGAAGAATAAATAATAAACTCCTAAATTAGTCAGACATGCCTCACCAGGTATGTATCCTATCTTGATATTTCTCATAGAACTCACATTCTTCTCTGGTAGTTACAATCTGAAAGTCATATCATAAAAACAATGTGAACATCAGTACTATTAAACTGGCAAGTACTGGAGTATGTCTGCCAGCCATATAAATGTATTTGATTTCTTCTCTACAACACGCACAGTTTGAGAGTGTTCTTTCAACTCATGCATCAAAAGGGTTTTGTTAGTTATGTTCTTTTATGTACAAAGTTACTACAGTTCAGCCTGTCTTACATACGGAAATCAGCTACCACTTTATTTCCAAAAAACCACATTTATGCTCACTTTGCGTGAAATATTTTGGAAAAGTATAATGAAATACTCTATTGCTAAAGGAAGTGTTTTCTTAAAGCCTGCATGAAAAGAACTATGGAGACTAAAATCATTAGTCCTGCTTTGTATATTATCAGTCCTGAACCTTTAAAAAGCAATAAACCTTAGCTGGAATTCACAATCAAGCCCATATGATGGGAAATTTTACCTTTAGAATTGATGGTGCCAGAAAACCCATGAATAATCACCATTAGATATTGACTAAACACTTAGGTTCTTTTGAAATCAACTTCTCTAGAGAGATTGATATAGCCACAGGCCACATTTAAACCAAATATAAAAAATTGGCCTCCATCTGCTTTTGTATATAAGCTAAAACCAAATCAAAATGAGGGGATGAAGAATTCCTTAAAAAAGAAAAAAAAGAGAGAGATTAAATGTAAAGGTTCGGTTATGCTAATCTGCTTTTTATAGCCCGAAAATGTCTAAGCCTAATTCTAAACAGTAACTGTTTGAGTGCAGCTTTTGTAAAATATATTAAATGTTTCAGGTGCAACTGATTTTGTTTACAGTTATGCTAATTAAGGTACCTAAGATCCTCATATTTGAATATCATTAGATGATCAGTAGCCTTAAATGATGAATTTTGATGCTTCTCCCCTATGTGCACATCTGTTTATATTCGAGTCTGTTTATCTCCCTATCCTTTGAAAATCTAAATTCTGAGTTTTCTGTGGACTTCTGGGTGACTCACACGGTTTGAGACATATTTACAGCTCTGGACAAATGTTTCTGTAAGACAGAAGCAGCAGAAATACCTGTAGAATGGTAAAAACTTCAGAAAATTACAGGTTGCAGCACATATCAGGGAAGAAAACACCAAAGGTTAAAAGGCACAGTCTTATCAACTGACACAGAAACACTGAGACATGAGGAATAGCGGAAATTTGTAGAGATCTTGTGGTGACACAGGTAGCACATATCTAAAAAGAAATCATCAACTTTCTCCAAATTTCTTCCCCATCTTCTTGGAAGGTTCAGTGGTGACTTCTGGACCATGCTGCGAGAATACCTGAAACCAGCAGGATCTCAGCAGGAGTTCAGTCTCCCAGGATTTCTTTCTCCACCCAGACTGCCCCTGGCCATCTCACTTTACCGCCCTTCAAGACACCATTGTGCTTCCCTTCATGGTCTGCTAATTCTTCTGCATGGTGTGCAGCGACCTAGGGATCCTCACATATTACTTCGTTGTCCAGAATAGTCACTACATCCCACAAAACCTTAAGAACAATATAGTTGCTTTGCTTCCTCACCTATCTGTAGAAAGCTCTTCAGCAATGGCACAGGAATTGGCAAGAGGAGGATGTGAAGTTCTATGCAGGGTAAATGCTATTATCTTTACCTTTCCTTAGCGAGATGCTAAGCAATTTGCTGTTCAGCGAGGTGGATGAGTGTAGTGTGCCTGACACCAGGTATATCTGAAAGATGAAATAGGTTGAATACAGACAGGCTGCTTCTGTAGGCATTAACTCATTCAACTGTTATCCTGACCCTTCAGCATCAGACACCACTTGTCCACCTTTCTGTTCTGTCCTCCTTTCCCGACCCCAAATGATTATCACCCTTCGCAGGGGGCATCATCCTACATCAGGTCCCCCTCCCAAATGGGTGCAGCTGAGATTTCACATCTTCCCTGCTTTGTTTCACCTTCTCAGTTCAGAAAGGTCCACCAGATACAGCTGTTCAGACACGGCCTGCTGGAGCAGAAGAAAAGCAGTAGCATTGCATTTAAAAGCTTTACCCACAACATGCAGTTCTGTGGAAGAAAATGGCAGACACTGATATTTCTGAACTGTCAGCCTTGAAGGAGGAGAGCTTTTCCAATGGAGAAATTGTGATCCTCTTTTCCACTACCACCTTGGGCAAATCAACAGACTTGGTAATATCTGTAAATTGTTTTTTAAAGTAGGGAAGAAGAAAATC
>NW_010245605.1:27587-43630 GCF_000690775.1 Eurypyga helias | reverse complement strand
GCTGAATGGGTATGCTGTGGGAAAAGTGAAAACAAGAAAAAACAAATCTTTGCATTAATTAAAGTTTATAGACAAGATATTAAAATACAGATGGTATAAAAATAAATACTGTATTCTTTGCATTTCAAATCCAATTCAATGTGTAGTGTCATCTTAAAAATATTAGAATACATTAGCGTTGGCTTAAAAAGCCTATGCTATAACTAAGGGGAAGAATATACTTAAGGAAGAATACAGGAAACTTTAATATCCACAGTGTCATGTACTAACCAAATGCCATTTCATATTTAGCATTATATTCAGCCTTAATCACTTCTGGCTGAAAAGTATGTACTACGAGTTGGCAGAATCCCAAAATAGGAATAATAAATTAACAAAATATTCCACCAAAAAAAAAGGGAAGAGATCTTTTCCTTGGGGAAAATAATAATACAAGAAAGGTGAAAGATATATACTAAAATGATTAACTGTGGCAAGGCACTCACGAGTTGTTCTTCAAGCTTTCTTATAAATCTAAGAGCAACGGGTCAATTAAATAAACCTGTCATTCCAAGGTAAGACAAGGAAATAGTTTTCACTCTAAGCAAAATGAGTCAGCAGAAATTCTTACATCCTGCTAATATTTAAATGCCACTGAGCTGACTCAAATGCTCTGTTTAAGCATTAAAAAATGTTTATTGCAGGATTGTTTCTTTGAAAAAATCTGATATTTCTAGAGGAAGAGGCTTTTCACAAGATGGTCTACCACTCTGATATGACGCAGTAACTTACGTATTTGGAATCTGGTATTCTGGGTTGTCTTAGCACCTACATGGTCTGACAGTTAAAATCTTCATAGAGGTGTTTAGGGATTGCCAAGGGACAGCTCACCCAAGGGTGTAACCTTGCCCAGGGTGCCTAACAAACTCACTATGGAACACTGTTTCTGGTCCCCACCTCCTCCCTCCTGTGCCTGACAACCCTCATAGATAGGAGAACAGTAGGTAAGTACTGAGTGCATAATTAGCGGCACTAAATGATAAGCAATAGAGACAATTTGCTATATTCCTAGCATAGGTACAATGCAACTTAACAAAACTACAGAAGTGGTATGGATATTTGAGATAGTTTATTTGCAGTATGAGTAAGGAGACAGCTGCACAGCTGTGAGTCTCTCTAACAGTACCAGGTGGTTACTGCCGTCGTGCCTCTTCTGGTAAATCCATAGCTTAAGCATAGGGATGAACTGCATTCACAATGTTGGGTAAGCAAAAGACCTGTGAAGGGAATAGGGAGTAGGTTAAACACAGTTGAACAAAACAGGTTTTCAAGATTCAGATGTTCGTGACAGATACATAGAACAAAGATGGGGTCCAGCAGTTGCATACGTCTTTGTCACTTCCTACTCAACTGCCTGCATCCCTGGTCATGTTGCATAGGAGCATCCACATGACTCTCCACATCCTCTACCTAGATATCACCATTTCCACCAAGTAATAAAACACTACTTTTGGTGTGTTTGAGTATCCAAACAAAGAGTTTTAGCAGAAAGATGGCAATTCTGTGAGACATCCTGAGACAACAGGGCCCAAGAGTCACGCTGGTGAGGAAGGAATGTCAGGACAAACAGCATCTTCAAGCTGATCAAATTCCTTAGACTTAAAACCTAACCCAGAGCCTGCAGCTTTGCTCTTTACCAGGGTACAATATTCAAGTTGTTACTGGTGTTTGCAAAAGGGCCACAACCTATTTGTCTCTTCAAAACCTCTCATTTCCCTCTATTTGCCTTCCCTAATGTGTGGTAAATGTGGCATGGTAAAAGCACATAGAGCCTGTAAAATATATTTCCTTTTCAGTCTCCACATTTGTACTCTATGGAGGATTTAGGCCTTATCATCCACTCACTGAAGTCACACGTGAATGCACAGCAGAGATTTGTCATTCAGTTAACCATTAACTGAAAACCCTTATCAACCTGGACACCAAAATTTGTGGCTTTTACAGCTTAGTCATCATCTACCTTGAGGGAAGCAAGAGGGACCTATAAATCACTCCAATTAATCACCCCCTCCCCCTAAAAAATGTAGTCAAAGCTCTCCAGAAATAAAACCATATGGCACGATCATGTCAGATTTGTTTATATAAGCTGTTCCTAGAAACAGCAGTAGTGTAATACCAGATTTCCATATAGTGAATCAATATTTGAGCGTTTGAGACCAGATGTTTTATAAGATGCCATTAAGGGAGCAGGGCACATTAGCAGGTTCAAAACAGGCTGTGGAGGTTTCCTCAGGACCTGTGCCTCCACTTGCATTCCTCAGTCTCACGGCACCAACACGCACTCTCCAAGTCCTTTTGATTGGATTCAGCCAACCCAAACAGATTGTGACTATCATGCTTTGTTTTTCCTCCAAGAGTTTTATACATTTAGGACCAGCAATAACAAACTAATGAACTGCTTGTTTATTTGAATAACAGGTCCCGGTAGATGTGCTCATTGGGTTACACAGGTTTTCAGGTGTCTCATTTTTGCATTACATTGTTTCTAGGTTGCAATGTGATGGCTTCAGCTGTACATTAATGAGCACCTGCATGGTTGGTGACATTTGTCTGTCATTCTGCTTAAGACAGAAAAGCTGACTGACTTACCACACAGTTTGTACAATCATAGAATCCGTGGAATAAAGAAATACAAGGTATAAAGTTTTCCTGCATTCTTATTGGTATGGAGTTTAGCTAGTTTGGCAAGAAAACATCAGATGTGGAGTCATGACTGTGTATATATATTATTCTGTGTGCCATAACTCCATTGTGTCGTACTGTATATGGCAGTACGTATTTCCGTGTTATTCAGCATTTTAAGCCACTATCTGAAAAATAGGATGCTTTACACTTTACTGAGAATTTTGTATCTTCCTAAAATGTGATGCTTTGTATGAATAAAATCCAAGTTACCTGTATCTATACTTTCCCTGTGCAGCAGGTTGGATTCATTAAGAGAGAGCAAATGTTAACTCTTTCAATATTTTTCTCAGGAAGAAGCAAACTTAATGTCTACCGGGAGCTCTTTCAAGCTCTCAGGCTTTGAGATGATGGATGACATAAGCATACCTTTCTGCTTTTTTTTTCCCCACTCTCCATTGCCTGCTCCTAAGTCAGCTGTAGTGTGCTATGTGAAGAAGAATATTGGATCCTCTTGTTATTCAAGCAGATTTGTTGCTTCCGATCTGTTTGATGATACACTGTGTAAGTGCTCTGTATTATTAAACATGTTAATTATTGTATCATAATTATTATTAATAACCTGTAATTAATTTAAGCAAATTATCACTGTGTTTATGACAGATTTCCTATGTGAACAGATACATCTTTGGAAAAAGTTAATTCTAGTGGTCAGAATATGGATTTGAAGAGAGAGTAACTCAGTCTTTAATTTGTTTCCTTTTTGAAAAATCAGCTGAAGAGTGTCTGCAAAGGCTGAAAATGAAAATTACTTCTTATGCTTGGATAAGTGTGGTCACATGTCTCTTTAGGCTTTATATATCAAGAAAATACTCCTTGCCTTCAACCTTAGATGGATACTGAGGTTAAAACTGACTTTCTGTTTTGCATAGTAATCAGTTTAAAGTTTGTCAGACCACTGTAATGTTTCAGTGTCATCTTTCTGAGACCTGGTTGATTTCTAGCATTTTTCCCTATAACAGCAATGCAAACCTAATTCCACTTTTGGAAGAAAATAAAAGAAAATAATAATAATAAAATAACTAACTTAGGGGCTTCTGGTGATGTATCTAATGCTCTGCAGTTCCCAGCCAGCACTCTGGGTGTAAAAAATATAACACCAGTAAATTAAAGTATTTAAAAAGTATTAAAAATTATTAAATCAGAATAAGACCTACTACATGTGGGATCCAACAACATGCATTTTTACAAAGTAATTTCCTAGAGTTGAACTGAAATCAATGTCTCTCTGTTATTTCTTTTCTTTGTGGAGAAAACATTATTTATCCATCACTGATCCTCAGATGAGAGACTGAATAATATTTTAGTTATAACCAGCTGTCACCATTTAGAAGGATGTTTTTTCTGTAAATCTATCATGATAATCAAATAGTGAGTTATTAGAAACTGCTTGTGAAATCACTTGATGTTTCTTTCCTCTTTAGGTCTTTCAGGGGTAATATTGCAGCACTGAATGAAAATAAAACTTAATGCTCAGTGGTTCATATGGCACTCAGATGTCACAAAACAACACTGTACAAGTATTAGAATAAAACAAAATATAAGAACTGAAAAATTTGCTTTTTTCAGAAGGTGAAAGTGTACAAGGAATGTATCTATTTTGATACAACTTCTTTTTGATATAACTTAAACATTAAACATCATTTCACTAAATATTTCAGGTTATGGGAAAAAAAAAATATTTCATGAAAATATAATGTAATATCAATTCAGTTTCTCCCATCTTCCCCCTTCCCAAACCCAGGCCATAATATTTCAATTTCAGGCAGATCTTGTTATACAGTCCTTAGCAAAAAAACTACATTTTGTGTGCTTTATCACATTCCACTGAAGCATCTTGATGCAAATTTTGGTGGTTTAGGAAGCTAGATACCATTAATATTGTAAGGAATTGATAGTCATCAACCATTGCAAGAAATTAGACCCTTTTTTTCCTTCTGTATCAGGTATATACAGCATGATTAGTGTGACTGTTAACAGAAAATGTATTCTCTGATCAGCCAGTGCAGAATAGACAACAGATTGAACAACCGTTTCATTTGTTGGCATTTTACAATACTTTAACATATTTAAATTTAAATATTCCAATTTCTTTTAAAAATGAAAAAAAAAAAACCCAAACACCAAAACAAAACCCAACCAAACCACAAACATTTAGTTTCAAGTCAGTTGAATTTTTAGGCAGTTTTAATATGTTTTGTTTATTCTCCCATTCTCTTCTGTGACCAAAATTAAACATGATACACTAAGCCTCCTCTTGTTAAAACCTAAGGTTGACCCTCACAGCGGTGCTACAACCACACACAGTATTGGAAGGCCTGAATGAACTTACATTTTTAAAAAGAAACAGGATTTAAGGAACTTGGATCCAACCCTAATTAGGAGATCACTTCCACAATGGAAAAGTGCAGATATATTCTAAATACAACACAATACTTCGGCATGTTCATTAAAAGTCACTTTCAATTCTAACCTGACAAACTGCTTTTTTCTGTGAAAACTTTTGTGAATTAGTAGTCCCAATTAGCTTGAAAAGCAATGTCTAAAGATCAGAATTACTGATGGGACAGAAACTCAAATTTTAAATAAAAAATCTTGTAAATTTTATATATTTTAAATTCTAACACCTTCATGATTTAAAAAGTAAATTTCAACAAGGGAACACATTGGGATGTTAAATTGAGAAGTCTAGTTTTATGTGATTACTAAGAAAGAATTGCTGTCTTTCTTAGTAAACTTGTACCAGTTTGCTGATGATATATTTTTGTAAGATTTTATTAGACATTTGGACTGCTGTTAATGTGATATATTGTGAGACTGAGTAAGGTAAATTTCAACATTTAACTTAGAACCATTGAGTAAAATTCTGGCTGGTCATTTAAACTTTTTCAATTACTCTGGATCCATTCTTTCACGTAGAGAAAGATACGTATGTGAGTGTCTGTACATGTAAAACATTTTCACTTCAAACATACTTTCTGCGTAGGTATGTTTTTTAAGAGAAAATCCTAAAGATGTAAGTGTTCATTTGCAGGAAGCTTTTGTGCTTTAATGAGACATATTTGCATGATGTAGCAGTTTAAACATGACTGTTACATATTATTAACAATCTGCAGCATTGTTCTCACCAAAATTTCACAGAATTTGTATTATTGAATCAAGAGTTCAGTTAGTATGAATAAAAGAAGTCACACTTGCTGTGCTTAATTAAAAATGGAAATCAAATATGAGTACTTAAGAAAAATAATTTTAAAGCACAATTCTATGAAAACATGAGATTGGGAAAGGGAGATTTTGAATATATAATATCTTAAAAAGTCCCACAAATATTTTATTTATCTGTAAAATAACAACATACTAACTTAAGCACAGTTAGTAATGCTCTGACTATGAATCCAGGATCTTTCTGTCAATAACAAATACTGGCTCAAAACATTAACCCAGTTAAAAAAATAAAAGCAAATCCATTTAAAAGTCAAAGGAGAAGCTTGCAGCAGAAAGACACAAAGGGTAATTAAACTTGTAAATGTTCCTGCTCTTACATCCAAACTAATTTCCTGTACATATTGCTATTGCACTTAGAAGTCAACATCTCCAAAGTCTCCTGAGTTTTTGATGATAATAGTTGGGCTTTCATTTCTTCACTATCAATATGGTCTTCTTAGTAGGGAAGAAGCAGAAAAACAGTTTCCTGATCACTCCCACTACTATTTAATACATCTACAGCACTGTGTTTTCTCTTCTTGCCAAGATATATGTCTTATATCCCATCTATCATAAATTCCCCTTATTAAGCTCTGAATGAGCCATATTTTAACAAAAATGTTTTCTAAGCAACTTCTGTGCCTGTCTATTCTCCTCACGTTGGTGGCAAAATCTCCTCAGAGTGATGCAGTGATTTCTTCCCCTTATTAATAATTTACTATTAAAGCCAATGTAACTTTGGAAGCATATTGAAAGATATTTTGAGATCACTGACAGATCTGATTTACAAATAAGAATGCACAAAGTTGCGTGTGTAATTACTGTTTGTGTATGTACTTCACAACAGGGGAAAAGAAAAAAAAACACACCAAAACCAAAGCAACAACAAAAGTAGAAGGGAAGAATCCATGAAGTCATTCTCCAAAAGCTTTAAGCAGTTCAAGCCTCAGATTGTGAACTCTGCAGAATCCCTTTGCTAAAATAGGTAAGTAGGTACTTTCCACAAGACAGAATGCACAAAAAATGCATTCCTATTAATTTTTCTTGAGATTAATCTGTTCATGAACAAAAGTTTTCACATTCATAGGAGTTTTGATGTTGAATTTCATTTCATAGTCACAAAATAATTAATGTTGGAAAGGATCTCAGGATGCCATTCCTTCAGTCTATGTTCACCTAAACTGATTGTGCTTAACTTGAAAACAAAAAATAAGTTACAGACCATTTCAGAATTCACTGAAAGGTGCTTTTTCTGACTCTGGTTCAGAAGGGAATTAAAAAGAGAATTTAAAATATGTAAACTGCTAATAATTACTGTAAAGTATTTATTGAACAAAAACCCCTCATCTCTAACCAACAATAAATACTGGCTGTTCAGTCCAACAAGGTCATCTGAAAATATAAAAAGATTTTACTTTCATCTCTGGACTTGAAATGGATATATTTTGTACCAGTATTTACTTTTTATACTTTCAAGAAATAGAAAGACAAAATAAATAAAATGACTGGAAGAATGAAACACATTTTTATGTTTGGTTTTGATTACTCACTTGGTGATATAGTGGTTTTTGTTCACTTAAAAATACAATTTTAAAATAGTAAGACATTTTCTTTACGTATGGCATCATAATTTTTACTTTGTTCCTTTTTCTTTTATAATAAGAGGAAAAGATAATTAGTGCTTATGTGTGTATGTCACAGTAGGGGAAAGGAAAAAACCCACCAAACCAGCAGCAAAAACAGAAGGGAAGAATCCATGAGGTGACTCTCCAAATCTTTAAGCAATTCCAGAATCCCTTGGCTAAAATAAGTATGTAGGTAATTTCCACGAGAAAGAACACTTCTTAAGAACACAACTACCAAAAAATGAATGATGCCCAGGATATAGGCAGCCTTGAAGAGGTGAGTTTCCAAAGGCTTATCTCAAAATTAAGCCTCTGTGTTGCAGACTTTTAGTTTCACAACCACCAGTGCTAACCGGTATCTTGACCTGTAGACTGGCTCTTTATTAGGTAGGCAAGCAAGGGTGAAATCACCCATTTTTTATTCAACATACTCAGGGCTAGACTATATATTTTTGCTTGTTGGCTGTTGTGTTTTGGTTTTTTTTGTTTGTTTGTTTGTTTGCTTTTTAGCACAATATGACATGCTTGGAAAATTCTCTTGCCTGGAAAGGAATAAAAGATGATATTTTTGTGAATGCTAATACCTACCATGTATCTCCTTTATAGAAAGTGCTATAAAATTGTAAATTTTGCATCAGTTGAAGCTTTTACAACAGGCTAGACATGTCTGTCTTGGAAGACATAGGAATATCTGATTCTACCATTCGTCTAAGTAGTGAACCCGATGAACTTCTGGAGTATTTCCCAATCTTATATTGCCATAAGTCTATTACATGAAGTCTCTGCAAGTACAATCAAAACCAGTGCTTCTTGCACATAAGCTTGATAAATTACACATCAAGTATAAAACATGCATGTTATTTTCCAAGAATATAATTTTTTTCTATTGTGAGATAACAATGAATTTGAAATTATCAGTTGTAAAATCCTACTCTAGTTAGAAAAGATGGCTCAAAACTGCTTCTACATTTAACAGTATTAGTATGCTCTCCTTATTACTCTGTCCTATTCTTATGCTAATACATAGTTTAAGGAAAATAGGCAATTATTGACACATCCTCATTTGTAGAAAGGTCTGTTTTGGAGTGCTGGAATCTCATAGTGGAAAATTCCGTTTCAGAATTTCAAAGTTTTGTTTTGAACATTATTTTATGTCTCTTTATATTTTTATATTTTGGGTGTGTCATGTCACATTAATGATCTATGATGTGTCTTATTATATTTCAAAGATGGGATATTTTGAGGTAGGAAACACATTTCCATCAGTTTGAAGCAGCAACTATTATGCTGCTAAAAATAGCTGGATATGTTGCATTTATATCTTGGTCTGAGCTGTAAGAAGTACTACTGTGGCTTTAGTGAGGTTCTTTGGAATATTACAAGGCATATTAACTATAAGTGTGCTTCTGCAACTAAGATAATTGTCATTATTTGAGATAAGAAGATGTTCAGATCATTTTGAAAATAAAATGCGGACCATATGTGGTCTTTTGGTGATAATATATTCTGTGGTGAAGAGTACCTTAAAGAAGAATATTGTAAGTAATACATATCAGGTGCAGTTCATTTAGAGACTGAACCCAAATTATAAGAGTGATTTGGGATTAGATTATGGACATACTACTCAGCCACCTGAACACCTTTCATTTGGGAAAGTCTGGAGAGAGAGTGTGAGAGAAAGTTATTACAAGTAGCATGAATGACCAGTGATGCATAGTCTAGGAGTAAAAGTGGAAGTGAGCAAAATTCACGGTGTATCTATACATTTGAATCATTCTCTAAAGGTCCTTTTACTGTCCAAATCACAGTTTTACTCAGGTGGAAGTCAGAATCCATTTGAAATAAATTTTTTCTTTTTTTTTAGAAGTTAGAATTTTCAGCGGTAGAGTGAACTGCACTGCTTTTTGATATTGAGAGTTGTTTTTTCCAGATTGCCTGTGTTTCCAGAAATACAGGTCCATTGTCCCATCAGGGAAGAATAGATACTTTGGTGTCCCTTCTCAGTCCACACAAAGAAATTTCTGATGATGTCAACGGTTACCTTTTTTAACAGCTCAGAAGTGTCTCTTCAATTCAAGTTCTATTATTCTCACCCAAGAATTCACATATAGTTTCCTGAGAGTTAAAATGTGGGTTCTAAGAATAAACTATATTATGAAGTACTTTGAGAATATTGAAATGAACAACTTCAGACTACTGCACATTAACAAAAAAATCTTAGAATTCCATTTGAACTTAATTAAAAAAAAAACCAAAACCCCCCACACTTAGAAATTCTGTAAATCAAAATTCCAAAGGGCTAAACCAAGACTTTGTATCTGTCAAGTCAGAAGCCAAACAATTTGGTTTTAAATTTGTCCATTGTTTGACTTTTCAAAGTTGTAAGGTTTAGACGGACAAGACCTCCTAAGTCACATCTCCTAGGTTTTCAAAATTCTTCCACCTTATATCCTTTATAGCAGCATAACTGGGCTTCAATTAACATTTCCTGTTTGAAGTTCACTTTGAAATTATTGACCAAACACAAATTCAGAAAGAAAAGTTAGAGCAGAAGACTAAAGCATATGGTCCCTTCTAGTCATAACAGATGGTGTATTAAATTTAAGAATCTTTGTACTGTTTTATCATAAAGTTTGGTTCCAGCTTTGTGGAACCAAACATATACATGTGGCATATGCTCTTCAAAGATTGTAAAAGAGATCACATATTAAGAAATCCTTCAAATTATTACATGTCTTAGTTTTTTAGAGGAACTGGAATCATATATACCTAAGATATTGGTATCTGTATATCTCAAAGGGCATGAACATCTTTAATTTGTGGATTTTTTCTGCTAAAACTAAGGCAAAATTCTAGTGAAACACACTGAGGTAGGGTAACAAATGGGTGAGATGAAATAGTAGTAATCAGGAAAGGAAAACTGTACACAAAATGTTATAGGCTATTTATTTGCACAAAACCATTTTTAACAAGCATTAGAATTCTTTAAAAGCAATCATCTAGAATTCTTTAGAAATGAGAATAAAAATTGCTACTTGGTCAGTTACTCATGGATGCCAAGTAACCTCTAATGTATTGCACAGAGGCCTGGGACAACTCAGAACTGACATTTACTTGTAAAGCTGCCAAAGTCAGTGCTCTGCTACCAGAAGTGTCTCGTGAATGTTTACTATATTAAAGCAACCTGAAGATGGTTAACAGAGTAAGACTGAGATAGAAAACCATGATTTACAGGTGTTACTTTTCTATTCTCTCCCAGTAAGCATAGTGAACTATGTTTAGACTGTTTCCTTCCTGCTTTACTGTTTTAATTTCTCACAGTCTTGCTTTGTCTAGAAGGATGGATTTTGGACAAGTGAGTAAGAGCAAAATCTAGCTGTACTCATCAAAGCAGATATGGCTTGTTTTATATATAGCCTGTTGAAGGTTAATGAAACTAAATTATTCTTGAGCCCCAGATATTGCAATGATCAGCAATATGGAAATGTCTATACAAATAATTAGACAGCATTATGCATTATTCACGAACATAGACTACATTTACATTATAGGGGACTTCAGTACCATGAGGATAGATACGGTCAAGAAACCTAAAAAGACAAATAGATATTTTGATAGATTACTAGTCCCGCCCTCTTCTTCTGGTATATGCTGTGAACATGGTACTATTTCTATGATAGAGCTTTTGCTCTGGTAAATTGTGTTAGCCTTAAGAAATCTCTGCAAAGCCAAAATTTATGACCTCAGACTGCTGAGACAGATGATCAAATTCCTGAACTTCTACTGTGAAAGAACTAAGAGCTCAAGAAAAGAAACCCTCTCAGTGATTCCTTTTGCAAGATTTACCTCCTACATACATCCCTCTGTGTGCTACATTGGCTTAATCTAGCCTCAGGTGTAGTTCTTTGAATTAAACATAAATTAGTTTAATTTTATGCTTAAAATGAAGTTTTATCTAGACCAGACGGAACAAATCTAACCACCTTAATATTTGTCTTCTTTGACATGCATATGGGTCCTTTTCTTATGAAAACCAGGACAAAAAAGGGCATAACCAGATCATTTATTCAACTGAAAGTACTTTTAGTCTCTTATATTTTTAAACCTGTTTTAGTAAGTTTAATAAACATCTTTTTACACTAAAAGAGGGTAGATTCAGACTAGATATAGATATAAAGAGAAAAATTTTTTACTATGAGGGTGGTAAAGCACTGGAACAGGTTGCCCAGAGAGTTGGCAGATGCCCCATCCCTGGAAATATTCAAGGTCAGGTTGGACAGGGCTCTGAGCAACCTGATCTACGTGAAGATGTCCCTGCTCATTGCAGGGGGGTTGGAACCTTTAAAGGTCCCTGCCAACCCAAACCATTTTAGGATTGTATGATTCTGTATAAACTAGACAGATGAAAGCAAGAGGAATAGTAGAAATTAACTTTACTGTAAACCAGTACTCTACTTCATATCATATCTCCTCTTTTCTTCTGAAGAAATGGGAAGGGAGAGAAGAAAATTAATGTACTCCTACACCATCATGTCATACAGGCATGTACTGCAGCAATTAATACTAATGGGTAGGGAGGAAATAACACCTCCTTAGCTTTTGCCCTTTTCCAGTGAGTCTGTGCCCACAGCCCAGGATAAAAGCAGTTGACAAGAATGAAGACTAGGATGCTAGCCAATTGCTGCTATGTATATTATGAGTATTTTCTTCCTACTTCCATATTAAAATATAATACTTTCAAATGACATCTTTTAAATGTACAAAGCAGTAGGAAAATAGAGTAAACTGTATTAGAGGATTTTCCATTTCCTTCTTCAGCTGAGCAACAGACATCAGCCACATGGAAGAAGGAAGCCACGTGGGTTGTATCACTAAATAGAAACATAACAGCCAAATTATAAACAACATTTAGACACTGCAGATTTCCCAGTCCACTGTTTTTGATGCTGATAGATAGAATTCCTTTAAAATTGCAACGATCTGCATGCCTTTTGATCAATGTCTTGGGACAGTCTAATATTATTTCACAATAGGGTAACACCTAGTCTTTGCATTTGTTTCTTTGTAGAATACTTGTGCATAGGAGAACTGTCAAACAGATTAATATATGGGATGCTAATGAACTGTGACTGAGACTGCATGCATGTACACGTCTCTATGTCACAATCTGTGTCTACAAATTTGCATGAGAGGAAGATTTCATTTTTGTCCCTGGCCAACCAAGCCAATCTTCAAAAAGTGCTACAAGGATATATTCCTGCCTTCAGAGACACTAGTGCTGATGCTCTTCTGTGCCTTTCAGATTTAAAACTTGCAACTAACTAGTCATGTATGACTGTTGCTTCCTGATTTATGTATGTGTGTACATAAATTATGTGTAGGCTAAAATATGGACCTAGCTGTGCAGAGTTATTCATTATAACTGGTAGAGGAAGGACCTAGCCATGATTAAAAGACATTCTAGGCAAAGGTATTTTTCTACAGAAGGTGCTGCCAAAACACTTATTTGTGCATAAAGATATCATGGCTTTGCAATTCCAATATCATGGTCATATAAATTACAGATGCAGAAACTGACTTTCAACTTCAGCAGGTATAAAACGGTTGTGGCTCTGCACCACTAATCTGGCTTCATTCTCAGTTCACACATGTGACAGGTACAGTAGTGATAACTGTGACTTTTTTCACTCACTCAGTAAACATGATATCTTTTTCTAGTTTCCTTAAAGGGTACTGCTGATAACCTCATGTTACAATATGAGCTGAACAATTTCTGTGAGCAGGTAAGTTAGTCAAAACCTATCTTTCTGGTAATCAACTCTGTAGCTTTGCACCAAGTCTGGTATTCCTTTTTGATGGAGGAAAATGAAGGAAATATACAATTGTGATTTTTAAAAAGCAAAACTCTTGGGGAAATTGTAATTTTGACACAAGAAAAGCATTTTTTGTTTCACCAAAAAGAAAGTAATTTTAAAGAATGGGAATTTAGGATGAGCTTCAACTGGAAACATTCTTTGCCTCAGACATTTATTCTCCTGCTCATGCAGGTATTCACTGTGCTTTCATGTATTGTGTTCTGAACTACTTTCACTAAGCTCTGATACCTTCCTTTGAAGGTTTCACATTGAATATCCAGACAACATGCATTTAATATTCAAATAATTTTTCAACCTATTCCTACAGTATAATTTACAATTATTTTTTTCTTGTAATGATCTATAGAATTCCTCTCCACAATCTGCCTCTGCTATCTACATGTTGGCACACAGTTTTTTCCACCAAGATCCAAGTAAAGGCAGTATACAAAACCGAACATGCAGTTATTACTTGGCAAAATTAGTAAGTATTTACTGCTTTATATTTTCCTCCTCTTTAAAAAAAAGAAAAAAGTTAAATTTGGCTTTTCTGTAGTTGTAAAAATAGATGTACGAGAACCTTATCCACTCTGTCAATTAAGTATTAACACGCAAAAAATTACTAAACTTGGAAGAAAAAGACAGAGGTATGATAGTATAACTGCACCTGAAGATATTGTCAAAGAGAAACTGAAAACTAAAAAATTTAACCTACCAAAATATGTATTTCCATATTGGTGCCAGCTGTCTCAGATAATGGCAATTTAAAAAAATATTAAAAACCTTAGGAACAGATGAACTGTAGACAGTTTGATTTGCTGCTTGCTAATCTGGAAAAGCTAATCCACAAAGAAGTCATTTATGCAATGACAAAGCTGAGCTAGCCAATGCACTCCTAGACCTATACAGTCCTGGTTCATGCAATTGCATAGCTGAAATGTTTCATATTCAGCGACAAAGAACTTATTTTGAAAACCTACTTATGCATGCAAAATGGTCTCTTGAGTTATTTCTTATGTTTGAGGTCTGACCCGGTTGACATTTACAGTTCTTGAAATTGTACTATTTGTTTTGTTTAAAAAACAAGAGTTATAGATGCCACATATTAGAATTTGTTTTGAAGTGTAGAAGTCAAGTGTCTCTTAGAGACATTTCTTTACATACGAGAGTAAAGGAACACAAAAGTTAATTTGAAGTTAGATGTTGTTTTATATGTACAATACTAAACAGACCTGTTACTCATCAGTCCTTACAATGCCATCTCTCTACTGTCCTTGATTCCTCCTCTGTCCTTGAATGATGCCATATACTGTTTTCCTTACTGGCATTCTGCTATGAAGACAGATGAAGAAATTATTATTTTTTTAATGTTGCTTACACATTTCTGCATGAGGCCTTATATATGAGGTTAAAGCCTGTATAATTGATTGGAACTTGTGAATGTTCTTAGCCAATTTCATGTCTGATGTTTTAGAATTCTTGGTGTCTAACACTTCTTACAATAATTTTTAATATTTATTCTCAAATCAGTGATTTTGACATAATTTTAAATCATGCGACAGAGCTACATATTATTGTTATGAAAACTGCATTTTCTGAATGTTCCTTTAATGACCTTATTGTGTTATAAAAGTGTTTACAAGATAAAGGACTCTCACATTGTGGAAATACATATAGAATTATAAGCCATAAAGTGACATGAATACAAAGATAAATTTTTATTTCAAAGATATTTTTGCTTTATGTTATGGGCAGCCATAGCATAAAATTATTATTCACCAGTGTAAGCTTTCTGAATCTGACCTGCATAGTTTGTAGCTATTTTCTTGATGCTGCACTAGCTTTGTCTGCAGCTGAATATATTTGCTTTTAGAGGAACTTGGCACTGTATTTTGAAAGCGTAAATGAGAAAGAAATGGGTATATCTACCTTTCATAGATTATTTGTTTCTGGAAGTTGTACGAGTCATACTACTTTTTTTTTTTTTTCAGAATCTTTAAATAGTTTTTAGCTAACCTGTGATTAGTGATCAAAGCAAAATATTTTAATCAGAAAAAAGGATCCTATAGAAAAAAGAAAAATGCCACTATTCAGAATCAGTTGTGCTAGTACAAATGATCTTAACATTGCTTCTAGAAACCTCTCTGGTTGCAATATCTACAAGTTGGCTCATTTTTTCTAAAGGCAGTATTCTTGCTTTTCAGACATTGAAGTTATATTATAATATGGGTATCCTTATAAAATGGCAGGGGAAAAATAATTTTGCATTAATTCTATAATAGTAATCTCTCTTAAAATTGAAGAACTGGTCTTCTCAATTAAAAAGAATTTAATTTGTTACTGGACTAAATTCTGCACATTCTGAGTTCTTGATGTGATTGGTTTATTGTGGCTCCAGAGTTACCCTAAAGTAACCAAACTCAGAATCTGGCTCTTGTAAGTTATTGTGCAGCTTTCAGGACTACATAAAGTGGTTTTTTTTCAAACTATTTTTTAGGAAAACCAGACAGTTATTAGGAAATAATACTCGTATGTAGAAGGAGAAAATTGTAAATATTATTTGTAAGAGACTGCAATTTTTATTACGGCAATAAATGCATACATCTTATGGTAAACAGCACTCTCTTTTTCTGTAATC
>NW_010245605.1:0-27567 GCF_000690775.1 Eurypyga helias | reverse complement strand
CCTACATAGATTTGAGAAATGATAGAGGATTCTGGAAAGCAATAAGGGACATTGTTGACATACTTGATGAGTGGTTAACCCTATTAACTCCCAAGGAGAGCTAGTTCAACCTCCAGCTGTAAAGCATCCATTTAGCTTCCTGCTCTTCTGAACTTGCATAATCAACAACGTTACAAACTGGAGGATATTGTTTGAGATTTGCTTAGATACCTGCAAATGAAAAGTTGCTGTCTAACTTGTACGGGGTATCAATCCTCTCCTCCCTCCCTGGCGTTACCTTCAGAACCCTATCTAGTCCTGGAGTGACTTAATATTCACATATAGTATATATTTTATTGTAATTAATTTCAGATTGAGCACATATAAAAATGCTTCATATTCCCATAACATCAATCCCTCTCTCCTGGTTGCTGTCTGTATGAAATCAATTAGTTTGAAATAGGAACTTGTTATTACTGATGCCAGTGGAAGGAGTAGTAGCAGGCAACACTTTTGTCCAGTTCTATCTTTGTAATCCAGTTTGGGTCAAAATATCACAAACTACCATAAATAATCTCTGTTTTGCATGCCTGTTCTTAAAAATAATGCTCAGATTAATGTCAAATTCTAGAAAAACAATATTATGAAAACTAAAGTTCTCACAAGGGCAATGGAAACAAACCCCTGTAAACCTTTAGCAGAAAGTTTATGTTCCTTATTTGGAACATAAAACTGAAGCCTTTTAATGAAAGATATAAAAAGAAGAAAAAAAAAAGAACCTACCGTTCTACACAATAAAACAGACTTCTCTTCACAAGAATAGTGAGAACTACACATTCCTAGAAGAGGAGAGACTCACACCTAAAACCAAGTGAAAACAACACAAATCATAGGCTAAAAAGAGAAAAATAGACTACATATTAAGAAAACTACTTTTAAGGAGAATTTGATCCAACAGAACCCTCCTACCTTTGATGGAGACTTCCACAGAAGTGGACTTCAAACAGATCCATCACCCTACACAATTTCAATCCTGTAGAGTTCCTTATAAAAGGATTCCTCACAGTTTGGGGTTTTGTTTTCTTCCCCACCTTTTAGTGCATAAATAACTGTGTTGTTAAAACACTGAGTGAGCAGACAGGGGAGACCTCTGCTTGTATTTCAAGGTCTGCGTATCTTTGAATCTACCTATTCTTTACCACTGTTTCCTTAAAAGCACACAGAAAAGAATCTTTGACTAGTTTTTCTCACATTTTATTTCGGCTTCATTTGTCTCCCTCCAAACATTGTTACAGGAAATCTAGCATCACCAAAACAGTTAGACATTTCACTTAACTTAGACATGTGACTTTGAGTGAAATCTTAATTCCTGACTTCCTGAGTTTTCTGTGTAGTGTCTGGGAAAGGATGAACATAGGAAAGAGGTATGAAATACACAGTAAACAAACAAACAAACAAAAAAAAAAAAAGAAAAAGACTTAAAGCTATCCGCCAGTCTGTCATATGTCCAAAACTGAATTTCTCTGCAGGTCTCAACGCAACCCTTACTTTGTGGGATCACAGCTTCTGTTGAGCAGAGGTGCCTCTGTCATGGGATTGCTAACACCCTTTTATAGGCAGAGTGACTTTCCTCCGTGGAAATGAAAGATTCTGTTTTGTGGAGAAAATTCTCATCGGCTATCTTGATACGGGTCAACTAGTTTTACAGAAAAAAGCTTCAATTACACTGAAGTTCCTGTACACAAGAAATTAATATGGTACTTGTCTCCCTTTCTAAACAACTTAAGGCATAAGTTTTCCGCTAATGGCTTTGCCATGGGGCTTTTCTGCATAAGGGAGCTTATTGTTATGCGATAATTGTGGTCAATTACCAACAATTCTCTGAGCTAATTCTTCAGCTCTTGCTTTTGTGGTTCTCTCAAAAATACTCTATTTTTTAACATGCTAGAAGAGAAATAGAGGCTGCAAATTTTGGACAAACACATTCCCAGCCTACTGTCTGAAACGATTTATCGTATTTTCAGATTGTAATGGCTTCCAACTGACAAAAGAAATATATCTTTCCAGATGAGAACACTAAAAATATGTAGTACAACATGAAAGCTTATCAATTTCAGGTACCTGCTAGGCTGCATTTTACATCAATAAGGCTATAAGGTGCTTTAATGATGTTTGTGTGATTTATATAGACACACAACAGGGCTGAGTGAGATCAAACAGGACACCATAGAGGGAAATGAAGGCCGTAACAATTATTCTTTGAATGGGCAGCTACAGAAAATTAGTTGTTTCATAATTTTTTAATCTAAACCAGAAATAATTTGCTACACTAAATGAGAATACCTTGACCTAGCTCTATACACTTAGGAATTCAGCTGGAAAACATAGTGGACAACAAAAGGAAAACACTTCTATTTCATCCACTAGGTGTGCATGGATCTCACTATTGCAAAATTTCCGCTGGCAATGACCAGAATTTTTTTTTTTCTTGAAACATTTGGTGAGATGTATAGCAATATACAAAATCCAACCTGATATTCTGAATACATCCAAAATAAGCTGGTCAGATCCAGTACTGCTCAAACCTCTTCATATCCAAGGCAGTCATGATTTAGGCTCTGGCAATTGCAACACAATGCTGGCAGGAGCAATCGGTAGTGAACCTGAAGGGAAAAAAAACCCCAACGAACAAAAAAAACCCCAGGATTTTTGATGTCTGACTTTGTTTCTACAGATGCATACTTCAGTGGCAAGACCACGTCTGCACAGAATTTAAAACTGAGTAAAGCCTCTGATATTTGGTGCTGTATTTAAAGATCAAACTTGTTGAACAAATACTGATAGGTGAACTAGAAATACAGAAGACAAAAGCAGTCTCAATCCAAAAGTTGAATATAAAATTAAGGCCAGAAAAGATTCCCTTCTTTTTTGATTATTTTATAGGATTTCTACTTTGTGAATGTTCCACATGCTCTAACAAGTATCATCCTATTCATGTAAAATCTTTAAATGTAAAATCAGTTATGTTTTCTGAAGGTTTTTGTGCTTATAAAGAATTCATCATTCTTTATAAAATTACTTATTTTAAAGAAATTATGCATGTAATAATAATAATATAACGTTCACAATATTACTTCTACTCATATATTTCAAAGATGTATATCCTGGTGAAAGAGTGAGATAGCAATGTGAAATCAATGGAAATTATACATTCAATTACTCTTTAAGTGTGCAAGCCTAAATATTACTTGACAATTTAGTGAGATTTAATTAGTATTCATTGAATGTCTGAAGTTTTGGCACAACTCCTGATGACAATTACCAGAAAGGATCTCTATAATGAATACTTATTGTAAACAAGTACTGGATGACTCTGTTTTCTGCTGTTTCTACAGAATGGTAGCTTAATATAGGCCTGTGAAATTTTGTAAAATATTAGAGTGCATCAATAAGAAACAAATTTCTGTTGGGTATTTTTAAGGTTAATGGTGAACATAAAAATTGGAAGGAAAATTTCACAGATGAAAAGATATGGATTGAAACTATTAATATTCTTATTGCTTTTTTTTTCTTTGTTATGTTTTTATCAAAATCTTAGATGAATATGGAATTTTGTTTGTGAAAGCCTTCACTTCTTTAGCAAAGTTATTAGGACTAAGAAGAAACACAGGTAAGCTTAAACATGGGTTTTCATCATGTTAAAAGTATTAGTTGCATGTTGTTAATCTTAGCACTTTTGAAATCAGTACAAAACCTGACTTACACTTTAGGTAAACAAAAGCTCTGCAAAAAGTAGCAAATACAGTAGAAAAGAGAACAAATTTGTCTAAGATTGCCACATAGGTAATAAAAGGAAAATGCCTTATACTCTCCACTGTAAAAATCAGTAAACTGCACTGGTCTATGTTTAATCTAGGCACCTAACATAAATAGGAACAAAGGCCTGAGAAAACTTGATTTCTGTATTCTTATAATATTTTAAAACACAAAGATGTAACTCAGTGAAGTGGTATAATTTTTTTGCCTCTATGCAGGAAATGTATAGCATTTTAATTTTTTTACCACATTTTAAGTGTGCTAAAGAACCTGCTAAGCATCAATCTCCTCAGGACATTACAGAGTTAAACTGCTGTCTATGGAACCTAAAAATATGATAAAAGCTTCTAATATTTTTAGTCAATTTTAATAGTCAGTTCTAACAATACAAGCTTTTATTAATGTATTTAATATAAACTTTATTAAAACGCCTGTTGGCAGCAAAACTACTAGGATGCCTTAAAACCAATTGCCTCTATTTCATATTATATTTACATTTGAATGCCGCACAGGTGACAAATTTCTGTGTCGTGCACTTTCCACTTTTTTCTCCTTTAAGAGATACTGTCTCAGTCTAATTTGGTCATAAAGTGTACTGATTGTATAAGATCATATTTCTGGAGACATGGTGGATGCTTCAGCAGCTGCAAATGGTAGCATTTCAAAAGACCACAGGAATATGTCAACAAACAGTTCGTCTGGCAGGATCAACTATATCTGTGTTACTCCTTTCTGACATTTGTTTAATTTTTAATTAAAGAAAAGACTCTCCTCTCTCATAGACGTGATGCCAGCATCCCCCCCGACAACTCATTTATTTGCTTTGCTAGTCCCATAGTTAGAAAATATTTCATAGTAGTCAACCTAAATCTCCCTTTCTACCTTTCTATCTGCCACAGACATGAGGAATAAATTATTTTTCTTTGCAGCAGCTATGGAGCATATTTGAAGATTCACAAAGCTTTGTGTCTCAGTCCTTCTCTTTCCCAGACTAAACAGTCGAATTCTCTCAGCTCTTTCCTTGCAAGACCATTTTTCCCAGATCTCTCTGATCATTCATGCTGCCATTCTCAGGATTCTTTCCATTTGAGCATGTTTTTCTTGACGTTGCTAAGTAAATCTAGAAATCCAGTGCTAAGCTGAATGCAAAATACATTTCTTTTGTTGAAGGCCATGTTCCTGATTATCATAGTAAGGTGTTTGCCTCTTGAGCAACGTCATGAAACTGTTGACTGACATTCATTTTGTGAATGACTATATCCTCTTCTGCAGATCTGACATTCAGCCAGTAGTTCTCAGTTAGTTCTTGTGGAAGTTATTATTGATGCCATGTGCAATGCCTTGTTTTCCTCCATTTGATTGAATTACCAATCATCAGGTCTGTAGTTGCTAAGAGAAATCAAGAACCGCAGTTTGTACCTACTTTGTACAAATATCAACACCTAAGTCTTCATGTTGTGAAACCAACACAAAGTTTCAATGCTTGGGCTCCCTTGCCATACTCCTACAGAAGAACCTCGTCCAGGACTTTTCATCTGTAGGACATGCTTTGCACAGTTTTAGGAACAACACATATCTTTAATCCCTAATTTCTGGAAGTCTTTACTGCTAGAAAATATTTCTTGGTCTGTATTCTTCAGAGGTTTCAATTAAAGCTCATTTTTTTCTCCTCCTTCCTTGGTCCCTTTCCTCTGGCTAACCAATACCAAAGGCCCAGGGTGGAAATATATGAGTGGATTTAATAGCTGCTACTTGCTATGGTAGATTATTCCCCCTCTTCTTTTTCTTGTCCACCCTGATATTTTTTCTGGGTTTCCAGTTTAAGTGTGTTTGTGTCCTAAATTAGTGAGAACAGACAATTTTGAGGTAGGATGAGTGTATTTGAGAAATATTTTGTGCACTGTTACCATGACGGTTTTAATTTAGAATGAAAAAGAAGCTAATCAGAGAATATCTATGTTCTTACTGCTTTTGCTTCCTTTTATGCTTAAGTGGGTGTGTGGATGGATGGGGTGGGGTCTAACAAATGAGAACACATTCTGATTGAATTTAAACAGTGAAGTATAAATATGACAGTGTACAAATGCCCATCTTCCCAAGGTTTAAGAGATCCAATACTCAAGCTTCTGGTTCTTTACATTATTGACAATTTGCTCTTCATGGAGAATTTTTTTAGAGAGAGGATGACCTTTGCGACAAGAACCTTTTAAAAATTGGTTTATCCAAACTTCATATTACATGCTGGTTAAACTTCATTTAATACTTAAATTAAACAACAAAGTCACACTGATCTTAAAATATATATATATACTTATACATAAAATTCTGCATTATCTATCATTCACACTCTCTTCAGAACTTCATAGCTCAAACAGGAACAAAGTCAAATCTTTGCCAGCATGGCTACTCTCATATATATTTAAAAATGAATATAGTAGTAACTCTGTTTTAGAAAATATTGTAATTATTTTCTTAAATATCCAAATAGCCCATATGCTAAAGTGACAGACATGTTAGAAGTCCTAGCTTGTCTCTTAGTGAATAGATGTCAAAATTCATGTAAATTAGACTACTCCTGGCAACATTAATATGAGTGAACTGGTTCTACCAGCTGCCATGCCTAAACTCACAACACCCATGTGGAAAGCAAATAAATATCAGTAGCTTTAACCACACAAGTTTACCTGCTACAGCTAAATACAGAATTGTAAAGACATGTTGGAGTGATGCAACTTGGAAATTAAATGGTAGATTAATATTGTTGAAGCAGTGTCTCTCTCTCTCCCTTGCAGGTTCAAAAACTATAAACTTCTCTGATATTTAGATACAGAACAAAGTAGAAGACAACTGATGAATGATCCCATGCATTCACTTTAAGAGAAATGATTTCCAAAGAAGACAATTAAATTAATTATTTTTAAAATGAAACTTGAGGAAGAAGCTGCACACAAACTCTGTATGTGTACAGTAACCAGGGCAGTTCTGAGGAGGTCTGGACATGCTGTACAGTGATCACAAAATGATAAGCAGAACTTCTACCTTTGGCTTCTGGAGGGCAGACTTTAGCCTGTTTAGGAGCCTGGTAGACAGAGTCCCTTGGTAAGCAATCCTGAAAGGCAAGGGAGTCCAGGAAGGCTGGACATTCTTCAAGAAAGAAACCTTAAAGTTGTAGGAGCAGGTCGTCCCCATGTGCCAGAAGACAAGTCAGTGGGAAAGAATAGTTTGGCTGAAGAGCGAGCTTTGTTTGGAACTCCGGAAAAAAAAAAAAAAAGAGAGATTACGAGCTCTGGAAGAAGAGTCAGAGAACTCAGGAGGACTACGAGGATGTTGTGAGGTTCTGCAAGGATAAAATTAGAAGGAAAAAAGCCCAGCTAGAACTTAACCTGACTATTGCTGTAAAAGACAATAAAAATGTTTCTATAAATACATTAACAACAAAAAGGGGACTAAAGAGAATTTTTCTCTTTTTCTGGATGCAGGGGAAATGCATAGTGACAGGGGTGAGGAAAAGTCTGAGGTACTTATTGCCTTCTTTGTCTCAGCCTTTAATAGCAAGACCAGTTGTCCTCCAGATGCTCAGCCCCCTGTGATGGTAGACAGCAATGGGGTGCAGAATGAAGACCCCACAATCCAAGGGGAAATGATTAGTGACCTGTTGCACAGATTAGACATAAATCTATGGGGCTGGAGAGGATCCACCCAAGGGTGTTCAGGGAGCTGACAGAAGTACTCTGAAGACACTTTCCATCATCTATCAGCAGTCCTGGCTAACCAGGGAGATCCCAGATGACTGGAGATTAGCAAATGTGGTGTCTATCTAGATGAAGGGCTGGAAGGAGGATCTAAGGAACTACTGACTTGTGAGTCTGACCCCAGTTCTGGAAAGGTTATGGAGCAGATCATCTTGAGTGCCATAACATGGCATGTACAGGACAACCAGGTCCTGAGGCCCAGCCAGCATGGGTTTATGAAAGGCAGGTCCTGCCTGACCAACCTGATCTCCTTCTATGACAAGATGACGCACCTAATGGATGAGGAAAAGGCTGTGGATGTTGAGTACCTAGACTTCAGTAAGGCCTTTGACACCATTTCCCACAGCATTCTCCTGAAGAGACTGGCTGCTTGTGGCTTGGATGGGTGTATGCTTGGCTGCATAAAAAAATGACTGGGTGGCCAGGCTCAAGGACCTGTACTGAATGGAGTTAAATCCAGTTCATGGCCAGTTGGTGGTCACAAGTGGTGTTCTCCAGGGCTCAGTACTGAGGCCAATTCTCTTAAATATCTTCACCAATGACCTGAATGGGGAGATTGAGTGCGGCCTTGGTACGTTTGCAGATGACATCAAGTTGGGTGAGAGTGCTGGTCTGCCTGAGGGTAGGAAAGATCTACAGAGGGATCTGGACAGGCTGGATAGAAATGCCGACACCAACCGTATGAGATTCCACAGTAAGTGCCAGGTCCTGCACTTGGTTCACAACAATCTCCTGCAATGCTACAGGCTTGGAGACAAGTGTCTGGAAAAACTGCCCAGTCGGAAAGGACTTTGGTGTGTTGGTTGACAGCCAAATGGGTATAAGCTGACAGTGTGCCCAGGTGTCCAAGAAGGCCAATGTCATCCTGGCTTGTATCAGAAATAATTTGGCCATCAGGACTAAGGCAGTGATTGTCTTCCTGGACTGGACACTGGTGAGCCTGCACCTCAAATCCTGTGTTGAATTTTGGGCCCCTCACTACAAGAAAGACATTGAGGTGCTGGACTGTGTCCAGAGAAGGGCAACAGAGCTGGGGAAGGGTCTGGAGTACAAGTCCTGTGAATAGCAGCTGAGGAAACCAGGGTTGTTTAACCTGGAGAAAAAAAGACTGAAAGACATTTAAGAGACATGTGAACAAGATGCTTAGAGACATTGTTTAATGGTGGACTTGCCAGGGTTAGGTTAATGGTTGGATGTAATCTTAAGGTCTTTTTCAATCAAAATATTCTATGACGTTTTTTGCATTTTCTTAGATATAACCCTAACTTTACTGCTGTGTCAGTGCTGAGGGATATAATAATTGACAGTGATTAACAATTACCCCAGTCATTGCCATATGCTTCCCTCAGTCCGTTTGAGACTGTTGGCCAGTATCTGGGCTTGATTACAGTACTAGGGTCAGCCATAGCCTGTTCCCAGTGGTCAGGATAAGGCGACTCTGTTTTAGAGGGGTAGAGTTAAGCTACGAGACATAGATTTTATATAAGATTTCATATAAGGTAGAGATCATTTATATCAACTCACTGATCCCACAAGGGATTAGGGATATTGATAGAGTTTAGTATCAGGAAGAATAATAAACAGCTTTTAAAAGTGCTGAGAGTGCAGAACACTTTTGATTACTTACCCAGACTGAAATTATTGTTTCTTTTATCAGGCTAGGTGCTTGTATGAAAAGGGCAGGGTCAAGGCAAGAAACAACAAAAACCAAAAAAGGACTGATGAACAGAGGTTTTAAGCCAAGCCATACTCAGGCAGACTAGACATAGCAGCTACTTCTATGGCTTTATATATCATTGTGAGTGCAAGTGTGTGTTTAGAGACAGTATATTTCATCTGTTATTTGTATTTGCAAAGGATATTTGTTCTTGATTCTCTAAGGACTAATGCATTTTCTCCAATTATTTTATCTGGTAACTGTATTAGACTTTCATTTGTTGTTTAAGAATATCATCTTGCTTTAGAAAACCAAAGTTCTTGTGATATTCAAATTTCTGGAAAGGTATGTGGTACCAATTCTAAGTGACCATATGATAAAGTCTTTTATGATTGCCAGCAGTGTTGTTATAAATCTATTTTGCATAATAATTAAATAGTATCACTCCAACCCTGAGAAGCCATAGACCTTTTGTCATCATTAGACAAAATCAGGCTGAGTGTAAACACAGCCTAGTTTCCTCCATGTTTTTGTATTTGTATGCAGCAATTGTCAGCATGTCAGCAGTGGACGGTGATAAAGTGCATTTTTCTGCTTGGGTGGTTAGCCCTTTCATTTTTACAAGTGACAAAATAAAAATCTGTTGAAGAGTGAACATGCTGCTTTCACTGTGTCATCTCAGCCCTGCGGGTCATTTTATTATAAAAATGTAAAAATCCAGTCAATTTTATTTAATCAGCTGAAAAGGAAAAGTGTTTCCAGGTCATTAATCAAGTGCTCCTTCTCTGTGGGACTTGTCTCTTCAGAAACTGCCATCTGAATCATTAATAAAGCTGAAAAGATTTTGTGCCAGCAGGTTTTTGAGAAACCTAGATGTTATCAATATAACTGAAGTAAAGTAATTTGAGGTCAAGAAATAAAGCTTTATGTATTTATTGCTTTAAAAGCTGCATCTTGCCTATTAAAAATAATTAATTATTTATTTTAAAAGCATTTAACTGTTGGAAAACATACAACTGTTTAGAAGGTATTTGATTATATATTCCATAATTATATGTTTTCTTTAATGTTACCTAACCATATATTTACAGTAAACTTTTATGTGAATTGATCAAAACATAATGAGACAGTAAGAAGAGATAATTACTACTGTATCTATAATAATAATGATAGTAATTAAACCACAGAGAACTACATTCAAATAACGTCAAGCTTGAGACTTAAACCTCTATTAACAAAGACACCGAAGGCACTAACTGAGTTGTTAACACATTCAGCTTCACGCATGCCTCAATGCAGCAGCTTGCATACCTGTGGCCAAATCTCTGTTTACCTTTTGTGGCAGACAAGACCCACTTTCTCGTCCCATGAACGTATGAGATGAAAAGTGTTTCCATCCCACCTTACAATATGTTGGGATTGGTAGGTTAAATGGAGAGAGGTAGAGTGCAGTGTAGAATAAACATGAATGCAAGAATTAGGCCACTCTTATTCTTATCTGTCTTTGGGAGACCAAGCTCTAATTCCCTATCCTTTCAGCTGTTTCTCCAGACAGGGAATAGTACCAACAACAGCAATTTGAAATTAATGAACTAATAGCCATATGTTTAATATTAAGGAACAAACATTTGAATGAAGGTTCCCAACTGTTTTCTGGTCAGGGTTGGTTTCTTTCCTCCCAGCTACCCTGAAAACAGCTCATTTGTGTTTCACAAATCTCAACATGTCAAATGAAAAACTCTTTCAGCCAGGAAATTCCTATTCAGGGTGCTGATGCATACCCTCTTATGCTAGTGATGACACCAAGCGGCTTTGGACTTAAGAAAGATAAGAGGTGCTTGCCTAGCCTTTCGTAATTACCTCTGATTACCTTTTTTGATAGGTAAGAAATAAATTTTGCTTTCTGAAAGTGCTAAAGTTATGGTTTCAAAATCTGCATAAATCCAGTTCTATTCAGGAAGGCATCAGTCCAAAGTATATGTACAAAAGTGTGCTTTTACTCATGCATATTCTAATGTGAAAAAATAAGGTAAAAAATAGATCACATACCCCTTTTTCTCTGATATTTTATAGATATCTTTACTCTCATACACAGTATCTTTTGTGTGAATTGAGATGTTGTTTTCTTTACCATGAAAGTTCATGGGCTGTTTTAAGTGTAATCCTGAATTCACATGACTATCAATATAATTCAGATTGTGTTTTAGTCTTCTCAACAGTGTGCACATCACATCTGATGCTAACCACCATCACCCTCATTACATATTGTAGACTTCAGAGACTCCTAGACTGTCCTATAACTGTATTGCAAGATTACACTGTAAATTCTGAATAACATCCTTACTTATGTTGGACTTTGCTTCATGTGGGCAATGCTTTTGTTGACATGACTGCATGAAACTTGGCACACAGGCTTACAGCAGACCACCAAAGAGTCAGGATCTAATTGCATTTACACTAGTTCAATTCACTCAGAGTTACTTGTTTGTACCTGTGTAACGGAGTGAATAAGAGCCCACAGGTCAACAACAGTGGTAATTACCTGTCCACAAGGAACTGAACTGAGGCCACCAATTCATTTCACACAGTTGACCAAACAGTCATTGGATGGTAATGATGTCTTGTCCTGAGCAACTCAAGCTATTCATAACAGGAACTTAGTAGTAAAGAGCTTCAAAGTCCATTTACCAATCCCCAGGACTCAAAGGCTCATGAGACAAGTAATGTGTTATGAAGTCTCTCACCATCACAAAGTTACAGTTTAAGTGTGTGTGTGTGTCTCTGTATGTGTGTGCTTTTTTATTCTCTCCCTGCAGAAAATTACCTAAGGTGACCTGCTACTTTGGGAAGGAGTATCTTTCCCCTGCTGTGATAATTTCAGATGTGGCAGAATTTTGTGATTCAGGTCGGTTTTCTTCTTCTTCTTCCTTTTTTTTTTTTTTTTTTGTACGTTATTTTATCTTAAAATGAAATTTCAGAGATGTTTTAGTCTTGATATAGACTAATCACTATAATGGTTATCTAAAAAAAAGGAGCCATATAAATAATCTCATTTTATCACTTTTCTCCAAAATCACCATTACTATGATTAGTATATATTAAGAAAAAATATCTGTGAAATTTTGTTTGAAGATAAAAGAGCATAGAAAAAAAGCTGTCTGAATCATAAAGCTCTGCCAAGTCCTAAATTATCACAGCAGGAGTAAAGATGGTATAACAATGATAAAACAGCTACCAAAGAAGCTTAGTCACTGTACAAATTAAAATTCCTACAATTTTTCTGTAACAGATGTAGTAATTTTTCAGTAATTGTTATTAATTATTTTTGGCAAGAAAGTATCAACAATTCTCCTTTAGCAATGTTAGTTGGCATTAATATATGTCTTTCAGAGCTCATTTTTATGCATGCATATACCTTGCACATCAGAAAGCCAGAAACTTGCAGTTGTAAAATAGATTAAACAGGGATTAGAAAATGTGGAATGATGTCTACTTCCAAATTCACTCATTTTATGGTGTGACATCATTATAAACACCTTTACTAATCCTGTAAAGTTTCTGGCTAGCTGGTTTTTTTAGTAATAATACCAAATCAAAGAGAGAAAATAGTTTTTTTTGTTGTTTTGTTTCTTTTTTTTATCATAACCATATTAATTTATGTATAAAGCTGAAGCTACTGTATATACAGACTCATATGAGCTACTGTAACAGTAGACATCTAGATGTTAAACACTTCAGAAACTGACTTTTTACTTCGACAAGCATTTCTGGCATTTTTTAACTCTTCCTTGCTCTTTGATGTCAGAAGTATGAAGCTATTTTTCCTCCGATCTCATTATCATTCAGTACACCTGCCAACATAAAATGTAACTTAATGTCTTTACATCTTTTGTTACCACAGTGATCAGTAATATTACCCAGTATTAACCAATATTTCAGGTGAGGCCACATCCAGGCCTTAGAATAATAATAATAATAATAATTACTTAATAAATGCTATTTTTTTCTACAGTTTTATAGAGCTTTTTCTCTCGCTCTACATTTCTTCTTTCAGCTCAACCATCACCATCTCCTTTGCTCACAACCAGAGTTCTGCTACTGATTTCAATCTGTTCCTGCTTACCTAAAGATTTCTCTTCTAACATTGCAGAAAATGCTTCACTGAAATTCAGATAGATGGAATCAACTAAAAGTAACTTTACTGATTACAGGTATCCGCTGATTGATGTAAGTCACATTTTTATCCCTTTTACTTCTCAGAACCTTAGAACACTTTGAGGAAAAAGTGCTTTTCTTACCTGTTTTGAAATCCTATAAAAATCCTGTGTTTTTTTTTTTTAATTTGCCTGATCTTTATGTTTTCTGATCCGGTTGCTTTTTAGGGAGATTAACATAAATATTGTCACTTCATTAAACATATAGTGTACACAGCTACATCATGTAAGATGAAATATAACACAATAGCTGCTAGGGCAGATTTAATTGCCTTTTTGCTAAATGTTCTGCATGTTATATTCCTGTAACCTTTGACCATGTATATTGATTGGTATCTGTACTTTTTTTTTTTTTTTTAACAAGAGCACCTACCACACAAGGCCGGCCTGTGTTATACTGAGGAAGTGGAAAAGGCCCTCAAAAGTGATACAGGTATCTGAAAACTAGCTTTTCATCTTTAGTGACTAATTACAGGATTTTCTCTCTCCTGATAAAATATGTGTTAATGATTTTACCATACCTATTCTTCACCTCTACAGTTTGAAGTATTTAAGGGTTAGTCAGTTTTCTAGATGTTTTGCTTCTCCAAAAATACAGCTACAGAGGAAATCCTGCATTTTTACTACAGTAAAATTATCATAAAGCTATGATGTCTCATTGAAATTCACAATGTGAATAATTATTTGGGTTCCAGTTTTAGAAATTGAAGTGAAATAACCCATTGCCACCAAAACCCCTCTGGTTTGGGTATATTTGGCTTTGAGAAAAATGAGAATATTATCGATGCTTCCTTGACGACAGACAGCATGGATTGATGTTTGGTTAAGTGTCAAGATGTTGGGTTTGTTGCAATTGGGGGAGCAGCTAATAAGTTTTCTCTTGTGAATATTTATTGTCTCTCATTAAAATGGTGGATATTCCTGGATTTTCTGAAAACCAAACTTACCTTCTGTGGGGTGTTTCTTCTGCTTTTGTCCCTCTTCAGTTCCCTCCTTCCAGACTAATACAGCAGGCATATGAGGCAGACTCTTCATATGATTCCAAAAATTTATTCTGATTTATGTACACCCCCTAGTAGCAAATCCAGAGATGCAAAAAGTATCATGCATCTCCTGTGAGTCTGACTTAAATCTGAGAAGTGTACAGCTTGTCAGAAAACAAATCCTTTTTCTCTCCGCTCAAGGGAATAACATGGACTTGACAGGAAAAATATCAAATCCCTAAATCACAGATTTAATTCCTAAAAATGATTCTTTGAGTACTTCAGCACCAATTCTTCTTTTAGGATTAAATTTCATGAGCTGTTACCTTCAGCTTTTGTGAAGAAGAAAATCCTTATGTGCAAGTCAGCCCTGCGCAGGGAGTGCAGAGGTAAGGGGAGCACTGTTGCTCTTTTCTGTGCATTTACAGAAAACACTTCGTTGATGTGGCAATGAAAAGTTTTTGCTTTAAGGTCAAGCTATGTGCTAAGAAACAGTGAAGATGCCCTATTGGCACATTAAATAACACCTAAATGGTTAATAGTGGAAAAAGAAAAAATTATCTTGAAGGTCAGTTGTCACAGCTACAAGTTGCCAGTTTAGACAGACACTCGGTGATTGTCACCCAGGAATAGTAAATCCTCACTTGTGGTCTTACTCAAACAACAGAAAGGCATGAATGCAGCTGAATGTTAAAATAGCTGACAAACTCATCGCTGTTGTTCATTTAATTTAGCAGGATTAGAACAACAGCTGCCTATTTTTTGTATATGACTAAGGAGCTGTTTAGTGAACCGTGGTGCTTTATAGGATGACAACAATATAAAAACAGAATGCATATATAACAATAATGTAATGGCTTTTCTTTTGCTAGCAGCTTTTCCATTTACACACATGGTGGACTTGTTCTGAAAAACTGTCGCTGGCCCACTGAGTTGTTAGTGATCTTGGAGCTCCAGTTCTGACAAGACTAATCACAAAAGGAAAGAGGTGTATTAAAAATACATTAATGCATAAAGCTATAAGATGCATGGGAGACTTAAGGCTTTGCCAGAGCAGATTTTTGCATTTCATCATCTATTTATCATGTTGGTCTTTCAGTAGGATAATCTTATAAATAGCAAATCATTAAAATGTTTAGTTGTCTGCAAAGCTCTAAAAGCCACTTGAGAATGATATAGAGAACTTTGTTTTGTTTCTGGGAGAGAAGAGAAAAGAAAAAAGACTTCTCTTTACAACAGCAGTTGTTTTGTTAAACTAAAATCACTTCAAATGAGAGGTATTTCCATGAAAAACAGAAAGAAACCTTTTTTTTTTCCCTCAGTTTTGCTGTACAGCACTTTATAATCACTGTATCACATGGTGAAATATTATAAATAATTTCTCAAAATTTTATTATCATATGCATGGTATTAACTCATTCTACTTCAGTCCATTTCTTCTCTCTCCCCAAAGTGGAATAATTATTAATAATGTATGTTTATGTGCATTGTGTAGACTTCCTCACTTTCATTCCCCGATACATTTATCAATGGTTATGTCTAATCCTTTTGCTTTTTGTGCTCTGACTGACAAGAGAATTTTTATTCTCCAATATATTTATTCATTATAGGAATAAACTTTTTCTTCTGTAATACCAGGTCAAGGTCAGAAGCCCTTCTGTGGATGACTGTGTTGGTCACAGAACTTTTGTTGCACAAAGCAGATAATGACCTTTATATTTTTTAGGTGCAGTATATTTACTATCAGTACTTATGTCATATGTTATCATATCACAGAAATAACAGTTTGGCAACTATAAATATTAATGAATGTCTTAATATCTGAAAGAATGAAAGAAAATATTTCATTTTTCAGTAATCTCAAGTGAATCTGTGGTATGAGAAGGTCCTTTCTCTGCAACCAGATGTGTCAGAGGTTAGCGTGATTTTCAATCACAATTTTTTCCAGAATAGATCGTCTGGTATAATTCCCAGTGATGTTCATCTAAGTTAAATACAGACTAGGTGTTATGCAGAAAGGCGGGATCTGACTTTTGATCTCGAATGTAACTTGCTGTTTTTGGAAAATGTAATTTCTGCTTTTCAAACTATTTGCAAAACTCAAAACACCTGAACTGTGCAGTATATAATAAAGTTAAGGCAAATCTCACAACTAAACTTGGATGGATTAAATAATGAAAGGGGTATTTGTACCACTGGTTTTGCTTTTGTAATTTGTAAGAAATATCTTCATTTCATTAAAAAAGTTTTGCTGCAGCCTTTGTCCCCACTGTGGATGAACCGACCCAAACTAAGAGACTAACAAATCAAGGTTTGTATTAAAAAAACCCCCAAACACCAAAACCCAAACCCACCAAACAACAGTCTCATTGACTGAAGCAAGGTTTGAAAGAGGAAGATAAGTAAACGTTTGCCTGGAGCCTTCCAGACTCTGTGCTGAACTGTAAGTGGTATGAGGCTCTTGCAGTCACTTGAAAAGGGGAAATGCAAGACAAACATGGATGTCCACAGAGCATCAGCCAGGGATTACTCTGGATGCCAGTTATTGGCATAGTGCTCCTGTCATGGCTTTCCTAAGAGGACAATAGAGCATTTCACACAGAAGCATATCATTGCAAATATTAATTGCAAAACAGACACTCCTGACTAATATGTTTACCTTTCTTCTTCCACATTTGATTTTTATTATTTCTACATAACATCCGCACATTCTTTCTGTATATTACATTGAAGCATGAATTTTCCTTGTTTGTGTTGCTTTACACTTTATTTGTCATAGTGAAAGATTCAGGAGTAAAGCAAAGATTTTTAACGAAGAAAGCCTACTGTATTTAGGGAATGTTCCTCATGCTTTCCCACCTAAAACTCATGAGAGATTAAATAACAATTAAAGTATTAACTTGTTAGACAATACCCTTTTCTTTTGGAAAGTTGAAATAACCCTAAACCAGTCCCCTCCTCACAGCAAATCTACTGAGAAATTAAAACTCTTTTGAACAAACTTTTGCAGTTAACATGGCTTATTTTCAGAGAGAGTATTTCGTGCCCCAGACTGTAAAGACACAGAATATTGAACACACTTTGACAAAGCATAGAATTTATCATTTTGCCTAATTTGTGCCTTATTTGCTGTATAAATGTGGTTTTGAAGCCTTTCTTAATTTTTTTTTTTTTTTGGTCCATTTTTGTCATACTTATCATGTCAGAAGCATGGTGATAACCATTCCCGTCATCCAAAGACAAAGGAACCAGCGTTCTTTTTGAAAGAAGTTTTATGCAGGTGTTAAGAAAAAACATGTTTTGTGACATAATTATGCTTTGGAGATCATAGTAAGAAACACAACTAAATAAAACCCAGCTGCAGTTAAGTCCCCAGAAGTTTACTCGATTTATTTTCTGGAAGCATTTTTTTGTTCTCAAGCGTCAATGGTATTGACATCTTCCTCAAGTTATGCAGGAAAAGAAATGTTGTGGCTTCCATGTGTGTGTCTGGACCACTGTCTGATGTCTTATCCAGTAAGTTACTGCACAGCAGAGGCTCTTATAAGGTGTATGCATCTGTGTTGGGGGAATGACAGAGCCCTGTGTGATTCAAGACTTTTTGAAAGTCCTGAGAGTTTCAGATAAACAGTAAGAAACAAAATGTACACATTCTATGCCCCCTGAAATTATATTGTGTTAGCATACCTTCTGATATTCATAAGACATAATATGGTCTGCCCAGAGCTCAAGAGAATATTCCTTTTCATCAATTCTAAGAGGATAATCTCATTCCAAACCACCTTGGTACTTTACTGTAAAAAGTACTTTCAGAAAACTTGTACTGTATCAGTGATGAAGTCCAAGGTTGGTCTGAGAGTCTGCAAATCTGTTTTAAGGAGTAGCACTGAGAGTTTGGGAAAACTAACCCAGTGGGCAAGCTCTCTTTTCTTACAAGATGCCATAAACTGACATGTTTACTCATTCCCAAAAATAATGCAGTGAGGGCATACTACCTGACATGCCACTGTCAGAAGAAAAGAATCTCTCTCACACAACTGCTCATTTCCTGCCATCAGGATAATATTTTATTGAAACACAGGACTTGCAATGCATCTCAACAGAACTCTCCTGCAACTTCTCTTGACATCTAGCTGATGCTTCATTATATAAATTATCATAAAAATAATTCAGCTTGTAACAGGACTATTGCCAGGTTTTGATCACATTCGCTGTTGCACAGAGATTCAGACAGTGCTTGTTAAAAATACTGTGGTGTTGGTGTAGGATAAGGCTTGCATGGGGAATGAAATCTATCAGATAGATGGGATGGTTGGTTGTGGACCAAATGGTGACAAGGATCTCCACACCAAGGGTCTTCACCTGAATCAGGTTATTTTCCTTAAACTGTGCTCTGACCAGTTCTTAAAACTCCTCTGCCCTGTGGTCCTGCATGGCCATTCCAGCATGTGCATGATTCGTCTCTGCTGGCTACTATAAACTACATGCAAATTATCTAACAAACTTAACCATGTAAAAAATGCTGTCCTATGTGATCACTTCTACATTACCATGAGCAGTTTTTACTGGATAATCAAAAGTGTCATTTCTCGGTACACTTTCAACAATTCTGCACTAGGAAACACCTGGGGAGTTTCTTTGTCTCATGTAACAGGCACATACCTCAGGGATATGCATTAGCAGCATATAGCCAAACCATCTACCTGCTCCATTAAATCAGATGTAGCCTTTTATCTGCTGGCTTTTTGACACAACCTTGTTATTGTTTTTGTTTCTTTTTGATTATCATTAGTTAGAATTTTAATACTGGAGGCTCTTCAGACTGATTATGCTGTGGACACCTTAGGATGTCGATCATCTCCTCAGGCAGCCTGGTGTATACCAGGGAGCCAAGAGGAAATACCTTGATTGTAAAGTTACCCAGATTATTTTCAAATAATTGCAAGAAAATAAAGCAGTGAACTGATATTCTCAAATGCAAAACAGATATCTTATTGTTACACTGTTTTACAAAGACACTATTTCTCGTTGAAATGTGATTATTGTGTTTGTTCATTTTTGTCAGATACACCTGTATTTCTCTTCAGTGGCATTCTGTCTTTTATATAAGATACTCAGACCTTCCCTGAAAAGGTAAATACCATGCCCTCTTCAGCCTTCTGTAACTTAGTAAGTTAAAAAAAAGCAATCAAATTCAATAATATTTCTGCAAATTGAACATCTTACAATAAGTGTAAGAAATATAAACCAATTCAGCTATTAGTAGGATTTTTTACATCCCCAATTGTGTAATTTTAGGTTTTGGAACTCAGCTATGAACCAGAGATAGAATTATACTATATTTTTTTCCATTCTATTTTCCCCAAAGTTTCCCAAATCCCAGCACTATTCAAGAGTTTTAGTTTTTTTCAATTTAAATCTTGTCCCAGATTGTAGATGAGCCAAATCAGATTGGAAAGTAGGTTGTAGGATTTTGAACACAAACTATATGTATGTTCTTGCTTTTTAGGGTGTAGCTCTTTGTGGTTATTTTCTGAAAAAATTTTGTTATAAAGGGTACTATTTACCAAAGACCCATTTTTATATTGAAGCACCCTCATGGCAGCACAGACCGATGACCTGTCTGGATCAGTTTTCTGGTTTAGATAACATTCAGTGTGGCATATATTAAAATACTTTTATAATTTCTCAGTGTATAGCTGTGGAGAACAAACTAAACTTTTCAAATGAATAGAAGCATTATGAAATATGAACAGGAATGATTGGATATATAAGTTTGCTTATTTATTTATTCACTTGAAATTGGGGCCTAGGTCTCTTAATCTTTTCATCATAAAAGAAAACCTAAAAGCTAATGTTTGTTTAAGACAACTGTCCCCACACTTACTATTCACCTTCATTTCATGAATTGCAAATACTTATTTGTCCTTTTATATCATTATTTCTCCAATACATGTAACTCTTTACATTGAAGAAAGACTAATTGGAGAAGAGGGTAATTTATTCTGTAATGTTGATTGAGTGGCATGAAGTGCATAGCTTAACCATAACATTTTAATGGGAATGACAATAATTTCTTCTGTAGTGGGAAGCAGTAGTGACTAGAAACTGGAAACAACCAAGGCTTTATTTTGAAATAAAATTTTGCAAACTTTTTTTTTCAATGAAAATCCCTCAGGTCTTCCAGTTTAGGAAGCCTTACTTAATTTTACTCCAAAACCACCCATCATCAGGTCATTTATGTATGTACAGAAACCAATTCCTCCTCACAAGATTTCTTTCATGTGGTAGAAATATTTGAATCTTAAATGTACATTTGCAGCACCTAAAATTACATTTTCATGACATTGCTCATATGGTCTTCAGTGCTATTGTACAGTTAACTTGCCCATTCTTGTAACACCCTGTTTGTTGCTATAAAGTAAGGACAGATCCAAAGCCAAGTGATACGAAATGTCAGTCTTGTGATGTTGACTTTAATATGTGCTAGATCAGGCCTCAATAAAATCAAGGCTCAGTATTCACATTTGTAGCCACTAATTTTGCTGTGTATTTAACATGAGAGGCGCTTAGTCTATGATACCACAACAGATTATAAGAGGGTGATAGATTTATACTAATCAGTGCATAGGTTTTTTATTTCTAAATTCAGGAGCTCGGAATGAAAGCATGTACTATCACCTTCCTTTAAGACTGTAGAAGAGTTGAGAAAAATGGATGGAGGTACAAGTAATGGTTCTATTAATATAATATAATAGTGCTTAAAGGAGGCTGTAGTGTTAAGAAATAATAAGTGCATATTATAGTTTTGACAGTAACACTGTGTCTCTCCACTGAAATAACAATAAATCGAAGCATCTTATTCTTTTGTTAAATAAAGGAATGTGTAGTAAGAGGATTTGTATGCTAAAATATGGTTGTTACAGGCAGAAAAAGAAATGTTATCCAAAGTCACAGATTGTAGGTTTGTGGGAAAGGGGGCTTGAGTTAGGGTATTAGGAAAGCCAAAAATCAGAATGCTTTGGGGTCTCGCATGAAGGTCAGATGCACTGAGTGTGTAATAAGTGGGAGGCAATGCAGCAGCCATTATCTTCCCTCTGACAAGAGAGAAGCTCACTGACCTGGCATGCTGACAAATGGAGAGGAAAACTCTGCACTGAGATGTAAATTCCCCACACTGGTCCCTCATGAATATCTTGTCTCCAGAATTCAAGCCAGTGACCTGGAAAACAAGGTTCCTCCCCAATCAAAATGACAGGCAGAGCTGGTTTCCTGTTAGGAAGACTACTAGGTGTGTAAAAAAATTATGATTTCTGAGGAGAAAAAAATGAGATGTCACACAGAGCAAAATATTACTTTCAAATGGTCCTCTGTAGCTCCCTTGAATGGCAGCTGTTAAGAATTCAATTGTGTGTATGACACACTGCAATGCAGGATGGAAGTTCTGTTGGGGAGCAAAAATGAATAGAAATTTTCAATTCAAATACTCATTTGAGAATATTTGAATATCTGTCATTCTTTATAGCCTAAAGGTTAATTCTTGAAAAGAATTTCCATTAGTAACACAAATTGTAACCTTGTCAAATCCTCTTATGTAATGCATCAACGTTGAAAGACATACTCTGCAAAACTGTACTATTAAATACATAACCTTGGTTCATAGCGAATTTATACTTCTAGCAGTTTCCTTCATTTGTCAGTTATTTGTTTAAGATTTTATGGTTTTCTATATGTACTTGTGTCAGCATGCAGAGAATGTTTTGTAAATGTTGCTATACTCTTTTTGTATATGTATGTTCCATTGTTATGCTCTCTTTATTTCATAGATAGTAATTAAGCAAATTGTATGATGGCAATGCCTTTGCACAAGACAGGTAGCTGTCTGAGGAATTCTGTTCTGTATGAGAAGCCTCTTCTCTTGTTCTGTGCATGTATGCCTACTTTATATCAGGATCTCCATATTTATATTTCCCTAGGTTCTGATTTCTTGTAGAAAGAAAAAGCAATTATGATTTTTCTTTCTGGTTAATGATTTGACTCTTAATTCAGCAACAGTCCTGAAGCAGATCTGAATATTTTCAAAAATGTTATAAAATTTGGTATTAAAAGGAGCCCAGTTTTGCTGCATAAATTGTGTGCATGGTGAATGTATCTTTTTCTTAACCCTAAACATAGAAGACTGACAACCTTAAAGTACTGTGGTTCCCTAATTGATCTTTTTTAATTAGTTTTATGAAAACTACAGCATTTTATTGTATAACTTAAGTTTTTGCTACCATGGATAGGTGTTTTTTGGTGTGAACACTTCAGACAAAGTCATTAAAAGTTTTACTTAATTTTAAAATAATGTGCTATTTATGATAATAGCATCAGTTTTCCATAAAATATTTTCAAAAACTCCTGGCTCCATGGTATGCTGGATTTAAATAATTGTCTTTGCACTTCACCATGATCTCTCCCTGCGTTTCATTTTGAGTTGTACCATGCACTGGTCTGATGTTCATGCAGTTTCTGATGCCTGGTACAATCTTTATTAGTAGATAGCATGGTTTGAATTTGCACACAGAGCTTAGACAGAATGAATATGTTAATAAGCTCCAACCTCAGGTTGCACACTCAAATTACTATCAATTGTGCATACAATTTTTCCAGACTATTTGTTCTGAAAATAAGAACTAAATTATGCATTCAATGTAGTGTCATGTGTGAGTACAAAAGATGAACTTGCTCAAATATTTCCAAATGTGAATATTTGTGTGTGCAAATATGATGCAATCCAATTATTTGTTGTGCTCACTTTAGCAATTTGAAAACGGGGGAGGGGTAAACTTATTGTATTGGAGGGGAGAATAAAATGCCTCAGAGGCAGGCAGTGAACCTGTGGCCTATAGTAGATACATGTATTTCTGTTATCTGGTGTCAGTCATGAACATGCACTTTCAAATCCCTTGGACTGGATAGAGCTCTGAATAACAGGAGAAAACAATTAGAAAAACATAATTGTGAGCTGGCCTTGTGAGGGATGTGCTGTCAAGAATCTGTATTGCTCACAGCTGCTGCTCATCCTCCTTCCGAAAGCTGTCTGTAAACTCAGGCAGGTTTACTAGGAGAATACACTTCGGTCACAATTCCAGGATTGCCCGGTACTGTTCAAATTTGTCCAAGTAAAAGGCCATATGTGGGCAGTATATCTAATCTGTTGGTTTGGCTCTGCTCTTTCACAACCTTGGTTTCCTTATCCAGTCATTCAAATGTGCCAATCCATTTTTCAGAGTAGGAGGTATGGAGTAAGCCAAACTGACATGTGACAGGAGTATAGGGTGTATTTGATAGGATGTTTTTTCAATGGTCTATGACCCACACATATTCTTTGTTTGTACCTCTACACTTTCTAACACTACAGCTGCCAACCATATATGCTCTATCTTGTACTTCAAGGCACACTCTACATACCATCAGTATTGTCCTAAGACACTGAAGCTTTATAAGCGGTAAAGAAGCTCTCCCTAAGTAAATCACATGTATGAACAACAGAAAGCAACTATATATTGAATCATAGAATCATTTGGGTTAGAAGGGACATCAAAGATCATCTAGTTCCAACCCCCTGCCATGGGCAGGGACACCTTGCGCTAGACCAGGTTGCTCAAAGCCTCATCCAGCCTGGCCTTGAACACTTCCAAGGATGGGGCATCCACAGCTTCTCTGGGCAACTTGTTCCAGTGCTTCACCAACCTCTCTGTGAAGAATTTCTTCCTGATATCTAATCTAAATCTCCTGACTTTCAATTTAAACCCGTTACCCCCTGTCCTATCACTCCAGGCCCCTGTAAAAAGTACCCCCCAGCTTCCTTATAGGCCCCTTCAGGTACTGGAAGGTGGTATAAGGTCTCCCCGGAGCCTTCTCTTCTCCAGGCTGAACAAGCCCAACTGCACGGGGGCTCCAGCCCTCGGAGCATCTTCGTGGCCTCCTCTGGGCTCGCTCCAACCGGTCTATATCCTTCTGATGTTGAAGACTCCACAGCTGGACACAGTACTCCAGGTGTTGTCTCACAATGAACTTTCTTGGGGGTCACAGCCTCCTCTGGGCATCCCCCTGCTCTGGTGTGGGGTCCTCCCTGGGCTGCAGGTGGGTCTCTGCTCCCCCATGGCTCTCTATAGCTGCAAGGGCATGGCCAGCTTCATCATGGTCCTCACCATGGGCTGCGGGGGAACCTCTGCTCCAGTGCATGGAGAACCTCATCCTCCTGCTTCTCTCCCCTCCCCTCCACCCCTTATATATGTGTATACACACACATATATATAAGCCAATGCCACACTTTCAGTGCAATGGGAAATGAATGGAGAATGTCTGAGGAATGTATGGAGCAGACACAATTATGAGAGAAAGAGGGACAATGGTTTTGCAGCTAGTTGGATCCTGTGGTAGGAAGAGAAACAATATTTTGTATCCTCCTGGAACAAGTCATAGAGTTGCAGAAGAATGTACTGGAACACGTTCTGGTTGAAAGGCTTTGAATTCTGCAAGCTGTGGACTCATAGCTGGACATACAAGAGACTCCTTCCTAATGCTTTTTTCCGGAGACCAAAATCTTGTCTCAGTTAGGGATAAATTGCCATGAGCTGTGGTTGCAGCTGTGTCCCCAGGTTAAAATTGCTAGTGCAAGTCAGGGGCAGACATCTGCACTGTAACTTTGAAGTCCTATAGCAATGGTTCTTGAGCTGATGAAATCTGACTGCACAGATTGGGTCTTCTCTGTTCAGTGAAAGGTGGCACTGGTCTGAAATGAACCTTAGGTTATATAAAGGTCTCTTGAGTACAGGTTGCAAAGTTGCTAAATTGGATTGCGTGGTGTGTAAATGGATAGCTGTGAAGAGCAGGAGCATAAGCATTGAGCCAGAGGTCATACAGTTATCACAATACATGGTATGAACATGGCCAGTGCTGTCCTGGCTGCTCCAAATGTGATGGTGTGTACAGACTCTGGAGACAAGTTTTGTTCAAAATCCAGTAAACCCTGAAAGTAACATAGGACTTCAGGACCTTTGCATCTCTATTATCCTGCAATCATATTATAATACATTCTTCTTTTTAATGTTTTGGTAAAAACAAAGAAAATTTGTTATATTTTTTAAGTTGTAAGTGTTAAAATTTGAATATCTACAGTTATAAACATATCAGTTGAAATCAGTAAGTGTTTTTCAGTTTTCAAAGAGATGGAGAATTTCCCCCATAATGCAGGGAAAGTCTTCTAAATGAGATTGCATAGACAGTCAAGAGGAATTTGAAATCCACTTTGAGCTGGGGCTTCCATTTCTGAACAGAGGATGAGTATCAAGAGTTTCTTGTTGAGACAAACATCCTCCAGTGACAGCATGGAGCTGAGTTTGCTAAAGTTGCTTTCAATTTAGTTATACTCAATTAAATTAAACCACACCCAGTATAGTACTGCCTGAATTTTTACATAGGAAAATTCTCTTTAAAATTGTTTTGCAACAAACTGAATTTATAATGCATGTTCTGATTCACATACCCAAGTTATGTGAATCAGGATCTGAACTGAAGTTCCTGAGAACAGCAGAGTTACTGTCAGGAACTTGAAATTTGAGGCATTAATGGCATGGCAAGTTCAAGACACGTTGAGTTAGTTTGGTTTTTTACTTTTACATGGCATTGCATTTTCAAGCAGTGTAAATAAAAATATTTATGTGCCCACAAATGTTCATAATTTTTTTTCAAAAGATGTCTGTTAACCCTTCATTGTAGGTGATAATCTGGAATCTATACATGAAAGATACTGAATAGAACCTGCAATAACTTTCATGTCAATTATCAACTGACTTCTACAGCAGGCTGTTGAGGGTTAATCCAATGGATGCCACCAGGAATAATATATAATTGTAACTGAGAAGTGAGAGGAAGAGAAAGACTTACCTTGCAGTCCCTAAAGGTTTTGAACACTGGCTGTCTAGAGAATCACTCACTTAGGCTGCAATGATCTTGAGGACACTTATCCAACAGAACAGTTCTGGAACATTTTTCCTCACAAGAAAACTGCATTCGGTCTCATTTATTACTAAAATAATATTTGCCCATCTTCATCATACAATAAGCATCCTGCCTGTTTGAACACAACTATTTGATTTAGAAACTGAAAGGCCAGATACAGAAAAGATTTTTTATTAGATTGTGAATAAAATGCTTGTGGATGATGGACAAAATATTATCCTTTCTCCAACACTTGTGATTACTGAAGACCAGGTTAAGTAATATTTGAAAATGAATGCACTAAAAATAGATCTTTTAGTATAACTAAATCATGCTTAAGCTAATTTTTTAAAATTGGATATACCAACTCCTATCTTCATTCTTCTTACCTTGTACATTTAAAAAGTTTAGGGCAGGAAGTGCTCATAGAATGTTCTTGGAAGAATGTTTAATGGGACTTGCACTGCCTGTGGTCTCACTTATAACTCTGCTGGAACACTCAACCCTGGGCATCCCTCCATGTTCTTCCAAACACTTCTGTCCTAAAGCATTAGAGTAAATAAATGCATGTGAGTTTCTGATTGTTTTAATAACAAAAAAGCAACCATTCCAGATGAAATCTTCAATCCATACACAGGTATCCATACACAGTCAGGATACACTGATGTGAACCTAGATAGCATGAGTTTTGTGTGACGTACATACAGTTTTCTCTGGACCTCTGTCTGAGCATTATGAGATTATGATGGTGTGTGTCTTCAAATTCTGTAGCCAGCAATTTGAAGAAGAATGGCCTCATGGAATGAAATCCTACTAAGTATATGCTTGTGGAAAAAGATAGGAAAATTATTTTAAAACTGGGAAGTTATGGAACATTAGGTATATGAAGTCTTATTTCAATGTTAACTCTCTACAGGTTGTCAAAAAACATTGTATGCAAACCTATACTGGAAACATGATCTTATCTGATATTTAATGGGTTACACTTATTTTTTGTAGCAGTTACTACATATAATTACATACAATAGATATATTTAGTTGAAAATTTCCAAAATATGCCCAAAGTCAGGTTTGTGGTGCATGTATATATTTGCCATAAACTTGAAGTAACAGTCAAAAAAATCACTATAAACTTATTGTTTACATATATGTTCCTGTTGTGGTTTAACTCCTGCCAG
>NW_010245604.1:22047-37611 GCF_000690775.1 Eurypyga helias | reverse complement strand
CTGACTGGGGTTAAACCACAACAGCTTTCCTTTTACCCATTCACACTCCTGCAATTTTTGCCTGACTTCCTCTTTGTTGGGGTGCATTGCTCCTGAACCTGGGGGAGGTGATCCTTGAATATTAAACAGCTTTCTTGGGCCCCTCTTCCCTCCATAGATTTATCTCATGGTACTCCACAAAGTAGATCCCTGAGATGGCAGGATTCTGAGCTTGCTGTGCACCCTCCTCACTGCCCTAAGGATATTGAAATCTACCATTTTGTGGTTGCTGTAGTCAAGGCTGCCCTTGAACTTTGCATTCACCACCAGTCCCATTTATTTTTGACACATTCCAGAAACATCCTGGATTCCTTACTCTCTGCTGTGCTGTCCTTCCAACAGGAATCTGCGTGGTTGAAGTCCACCAGGAGGGCCAGAGCTTGTCAACATGAGGCTGTTCCTATCTGTCTATAGAAAGCATCATCTGTTCAGTGTTCCCCTGTAGCAGAACCCTACTACAATGTCACCTGCCCCTGCCCTCCCTTTCATCCTGACCCATAAGATCTCAGTGTGCTACATTGACAGGCAGAGTTCCATGCACTCCAGCTAGTCATTCCATAGAGGGTGACACCCTCTTCTCATCCATGCTGCCTGTCCTTCCTGAAGAGCCTGTATTCTTCCATTCCAATTCTCCAGTCATAGCAGCTATCCCACCATTTGTCCATGATGCCAATAGCCCTGCAGGCATATGCATATTTCTAACTCCTCTTGTTTATTCCCCATGCTGTGTGCGTTTGTATAGAGGCATTTAAGTTCAGCCACTGATGAAGCTGACTTACTGGCTGGAGTGGCTGGAATTCCTTTGTGCTTCTCTTCAGGTACTTTCCTTCTGACCTGTGATCCCACTATGGGCTTGTGGCATCTATTTCTGGAACAGGCTTCAGATGGGTAAGAGTGGGAAGGAACCATCCTTATGGTTTCCCTGTGGACAACTTGAAGATTGACTATAGACAACTTTTCCAAATAGGCCTGCTGGCATGTTGGTGCAGCAGTGTGTCCCTGTGCTATGGATAGAACCTAGAGTTTGGTTCAGGCTTGCTTCAGGCCTGCTCCATAGAGAGAAGATTAATCTATTCTTCAAAGGTTGCCCCAGGGCCACCAATCAGTAGCAGCATAGTCAGTATAGGTTTCTAGTGTCATTTAGGATACCCTGGAAGATCCCAGACATCCACAGTACCTGAAGGTGGCCTACAAGGAAGCTGGGGGGGACTTTTTGCCAAGGGCCTGTAGTGACAGGACAAGGGGTAATGGGTTTAAATTGAAAGTGGGGAGGTTTAGATTGGATATCAGGAAGACGTTCTTCCAGGAGAGGGTGGGGAGGCCCTGGGACAGGCTGCCCAGAGAAGCTGTGGATGCATCATCTTTGGTCATCTTCAAGACCAGGCTGGATGAGGCTTTGAGCAACCTGGTCTAGTGCAAGGTGTCCCTGCCCATGGCAGGGGGGTTGGAACTAGATGATCTTTAAGGTCCCTTCCAACCCAAACCATTCTGTGATTCTATGATTCACACAGGGCTGGCATATGAAATACAACAATGCATTATTCTTGACCAACATCTGGTGGACAACTGGGAAACTTCATCGTACTTGAATAAGAACATTAGATACTTTTGTTCAGGCCACTGTATCTCAAATGACCACGATGTTTAGAAGAGGTGTCATGTATCAAATTAACATGTTTATTTGAAGTTGCTATAGCGAGATATCAACAATGTACTGTGACACAAATTCTGTCTCTCTTGCCTCATACTTAAAATGGTGGATCTTAATATAATTGATGCTGTCACCCCTGAGAGAATATAACAAGGTCTACTAAGTTTTTTGGGAAGACAGACTGATGAAACAGAAACTTTAAAGCTTATGTTACCAATAGCCTTAAAAATGTTAGAAAACTCCCACACTTGGGTACTTATAAAGCAAAATGAGAGAGGTGGGCAGATCCCAGTATGTTCGAAAAGTGTAGCTATAACTTCAATTTAATATAGAAAATATATGAACATTGGAATAATTTAATTGAAAAGTAATGTAGCTATCATAAACTAAGAAATAGCACAGCTGGAGGATTTTAAAAGTGATTTGGAAGCAAAATCCTCTCATTGAATTAGAGAATAAAAATTCAGTTAGGGACCTTGTAGAATAGCAAAGCTGGTAGGTTTTCTATAGCTAAGGGCCTGTCAGCATTTCCATTACAAACCAGTACTTTCTGGGGATTATATTTCATCCAGAAGGGTTAGATGTGGGATGAACTTGGGATAAAATGTCTCAGCCTTTGAGTAATATAATGGTAAATCTATTATAATAAAAATCTGCTTTCACTTCCTATCTGTTGAGTCTGCTTCATGGCTACATCACACATTTTGATATAAAGGTACTTGAGCTAATGCTGACCTAAAGAAGCATGCCCACATAGTATAGTTCAAGTAAAGCTTTTAAGGCAAAACACTTCAATTGGTGTAATGTTATGCTCAGTTACTCAGTTAAAACTCTCAGTCTGGTTTACATTCTCAGGTGGGTCTTTTCACCAGGGATATTTCCATTCTACTCAACATTTTACTAATTCATCTCTGCAGCTCATCTGCATTGCTCCTATTAGTGATGAGATAAAAGGAACAAAGGTAAGAGTTATGTCAAAATGCAACTCCTCGTCTGTTCCAGATCTGTCTTGGGCACTACAAGGGAAAAAATGACACAACACAGCAAGAATAGTGAGATAACTCTAATGGTATCTTGATAATAGTTACTGTGAAAAGGAATTAATTAATGTAAAAACTAGTGCTCTCCTTTGAATTATGTTCCAACTACTTCTTTGGTACAAACTTAGAGACTAATTGTCAATGGTTCATTATGCATGACAAAGAAAGTATCTTGGTTGGTTTGGGAACAAGTTTCCAGCCCCCCTGGCTTTGGGACAGCTCTATCATGGATCTTCAGTGCTGGGGAAGGAGACTTGCAGAGATCATTATTAATTATAAGAACGTACAATGCTTTTAAGTATTTGGCTTGAGAAATAGAGAAAGAATATGGGATCAGGGGGGAGCCTCTTCTCTTACCTAAAGGTTTTAAGAATTTAAGGCCTTATTGTCTCATTTCTTTTGTGATCCCTTTATATCCTAAAGGTTGCAACTCTCAAATTTTTAAAAGAAAATTAAAAATTTAATTAGGATGAAAGTTGAAAAAGTGGGAAGTATGGACAAACTAAAAAGAGTAGGAAGACCTAAATGCTAAAAGCAAGGACTTTCTACTGGTGAAATAAGTAGATGGATGGGAGAATGAATGTGATAACTTCAGTACGTTCCCCTTTGGGGAACAAAGCAGCTTGCTGCAGATGCATGCCGAAACAGTCAGAGAAGAAAAAAAATATTTTTTAGTTCTTCTTACTAGTATCCTACTGACTAACACAGAAGCAAACTGTTTTATCTCTGTATTCAGTCTGCTTACCAGAGATGGAATACCAAACCAGATTTTATGGTAACTCACTCATTCTCTACTCTTTCTGAACTTCTCATATATTTTACTTTCCAAAAGGCATCCTCATCTCATGAGTATATATGAACTATTTCTAGCTAATTGTTTTCAGTTTTCCCAGCTAGAAAAATGACAGCTAATCAAGGTTGTCACAATTGTTACAGCAAACGACACGTAAAAATAATAAACAAAGTTCTGTCTCAGACAAAATATCCAAGGACTGCAGTTTTCTGGGGACTTTACAGTTCTTCTGAAGTTGAAAAAATAGCAGTAATCTAGACTATAACATCCAGATAGTAGTCTGATCTCTGACTTCATTTCTTATCAAATAATATCAAGTTCTTGGCTGGCTAAGGGTCTCTAGAAAGGAAACAAATCTACTGTTTTTGCTAGACTAGTACAGCTGCATTGCAAGTAAGGTGTGTTGGTTTTGTGTTTTCTTTTTTTTTTTTTTTCTTGGTTTGGTTTGGGTTTCTTTTGTTTTGTTTTGTTTCATTTTGTTTATTAGTGATATTTGTCTCTTTAAGAAGGGCTTTACTCTGGCAGAGTGCTTTTAAAGTCCTACATGTGGCTTCAGAGAATGGCATGAATTAAAAAAAAAAAAAAAATCAATGCTCTTCCTACTGTAAAGAAGAACTAACCTTTTCTTGCTAACCTTTCTCTATTTTGAAGGTTAGTGCCTAGATAAAGTATCTTGTGAGGGAGTGAAGTTGGATTCCTCAATGACCCCTTGGAAAGAACATGCACTACACATAGAATAATTATATAGGTTTAAAGCTAAATTTCAGAGCAGCCAGGTTTCTAAGTCATGGATCAATACTGGAATTTGACACATTCTGCCTTTGTCATTTAATTTTTAATATGGAAAATAAACCCATGATTTAGTATTAGATTCAGCAAAACAATCATGTTACTCTGTGTACTGGCAGTTCTGTTAAGATGGGGCAGATTTCACCTCTGGTCTCACTATGCAATAACGGACGATACTGTATAGTTGCCCTCTTTCATCTGTTGCATCTGTCCCTACAAAGAGGAACAATTTCCACAGGAGACTGAAGCGTGCCATCTACTTATGTGCATGTTCATTGCTGTACAGTCTGCCCAGGTAACGTAGATGTAAAATGGGAAGACTCAAACACCTTCATGAAGAAAAGGACTTAAAGACTGTATTTGCATATTCTGGATAAGTGCTGTAAGTCTGAAAGTATTTTGGAGAAAGTTGGCTGGAAAGTCCTCATGGCTGATTCACTTCGCTTAGCCCCAGGAAGTTACTTGCTTAGGACATTGGTTTCTCCCTTCAGAAACACAGATTTCCTTCTATTTGATGTGAAGAGAGAGGAAGCACTTAGCTGTGCTGCCCAGACTGTGCCTTTGAGATAAGGTGCCCTGTCTCATTACAGAATGAACACATATACCAACTTACAGTGCCTCGAAGGCCAAACACACATTCAGACTAGAAATAAACTCTATGCATTTAACAAACAGAATAATTTAACATGGAAAGAACTTATCAAGGGCTAGTGTAGATTTTCCATCACTAGAAATTTTACAATCAATAGTGACTGTGTTCCTAAGACATATACTGTACTTCAAATGAACACTAATTCACAGTCTATAGGTCATTCCTTATAATGACCTATATCATGCAGAAGCATAGACTATTCAAACCCTTCTAGTTTTGTACTCTAAATCTTTGAAGTCACTTGTTTCCATTAACTGGAAAAGTAGAAAAGAAGCTTTTGTCAATAACAGCAGTGAGGTATGAAAGCAGAGGTTAAAATAAGCGTAAATGGGACAGTTCGTAAGCTGCTGCTTCTGTGCTAAACAAAATAGAAGACTCACATGTCCCCTCTATGGTGCATCTGTTCTTTACTCATCATGTTATATCCCTGGTGAGGTGACACACATTCATCACCTCTGCCTGTGGAAAGAAGAAAGCTTATGGCTCTTCTCCAGACCTTAGGAAGAAAGCCCTTCCCATTCCATCTCTCCTAAATAAATTTATTTGAAGCATAGCATGAAGGAGAGAGGAGAAAATTATTAAATAATGGGGGGAAAGGGTGACAAAAAAATTGCTTCTATATGGTATGTACAAATATATCAATTCATAGAAAAAATAGTAAGGGAAAGTAAGGTTGCCTTGGGACAAAGAAAGGAGAAAATAGAGGAGGGGAAAAAAAAAGGAAGAAAATGAAGGAAAAGAACCTTGAATTCACAATAAACTAACAGGAGGTTTTGCTAATTTGCAGAGGCCCTCAGCAAGCTGCTTGTTGATGAAATAAATAAGTAATTTACATACATCCATCAGCAGCTCTATGAACACAGTGATGGGATCACCAGACTTTTAGCCTCCAAATTATAGAAGTGACAAGAATCCAGAAACCTAGTTAAATTAAAATACCCCTTGACACAACAGATACTTGATCTTACAGGCTTCACAGAGGTTTTTTTCTTTCTTTTATCAAACTCTGTGTGGTGATATACGAGATTAAAATTACCTGGAGAGATATTCAGAATTTTATAGATGGTAAAACCAACACACTTTTATTCATCACACAGCAGAAACAAATATGTAAAGAAACTACTAACAGAGAAAAAAAAAGCAGAAGATATGATTATAACTCCTAAAAAGTAATACAATGCCAGGCCTGGTTTAGTATAGTATGTGCATCAGGGCATTAGTGACGAATTATTAGTCCTTGTGGAGAATGTTGTTGGATATATACTAAGTTCAAGATTCTGTCTAAAGACAAGTTATTTTGCTCCAATTTAAAATCTCTCTGTATATCATATTCCTAAACAAGTGTGAGAAGAAATCTTCCTAAGAAATTATTTTTGATGGAAAAGTAAGCTTTTGAAGAAATGAAATATTGCACAATGTGAACTGTGTTAATCTCAGAGACTAGTAAATTCAGAAAATTCAATTATATATAATATGAATGAGGCCAATGACTATTTAGATAACTATTGTAGGTAACACCTATACTGAGAAACTGTGACTCTTTTAAGAGAATATATTAATTTTATGTTCATAAAATTATTGTTTCAAACCTGTACTCTTTCAGACACAAAAATAATTTTATATTAAACCAAAATATTTTGGTTTCTTGACAAATTGTTTGAAAAATGATCCCTGAATAGTCTGTTTTTTGCCTTTTCTTCACCTGTGTATTATCCTTCAAAGTAGATATTTTCATAATTAATTTTAGAAGAAATGGCTTTCTTGCATGTTTTCCCTTGTATTTCATACAAGAAAATAAAATACCTAGTTCTGAGTATAAGGTTTGAATACTGTTGTAGTCCAGACTTTGAAAACTTCTGTCTTCTATTTCGACTTTATGCTGCTAGGTGTATACACAAAGCAGAAACTGTACTAGTGGTTGATTTAGGTTAAGAAATAAAATCCAGGTTAGCTGACATAGGGGAAGCCAAATGTTACTCGTCAGACTGTCTGATCAGCACAATAGGTGCACTCTCCCCCTCTGTGTCTATGTGTGTGTGGCTCTTCAGTCCCTCAAAGAACACATTTCTTCTTCACAGAGAAAACAACTATTTTCTTCTCTGCAAGAAGAAAATGTGGGGCAGGGGGAAGGTTACACTTCAGGGGAGAAAAGTCTCTTCTCACACTTGGATTAGTTTTGCAAAACCAATTGAGAGAAATTCATAATGCTTCACTGTTAAATAAGTGGATTTTGGAATGTAGGTACTGGAAGTGGAGGAGAGCAGCATGTTTTTATTATAAAAGGCAGACAGGAACCAGTCTGTGTGGAGCATACTAAGCATTATCTTTATTAAATATTGATTTTTAAATCTTTAAGTCACTAAGGGCTTGGAGACACTGATTAAGTTACCTGCTAATCTAGAACAAACTGGTTCTGTTATAAACAGAATCAACTGAAATAATCTCAGGAGGTTTCTTTATGTTATGGGTAAAGCTACTTTCAGGTTCAGGCACTGAAAAAAGCTCAGGAACTGATGAATACACATTATTTGGATAAATTCTCATCTAACATTAATAGCCATCTGAATTTATCTCATAAATTTATGCCAGTTTGGCTTTATCTTGCTGTGTATGGTAGATTCGTTCTGAGTAAAGACAAATTTTATCACAGAAAATTAAACACAGCTGCCGCTGCCCTATATAAAACACTCTAAAACAAGATCTACTTTATTTGTTTGTTCATAGTGTCTTCTGGAGCAAGCTTTGGGTTCTGTTATTCATAATGTTACTGCAGAGGCTTGGAAGCTGGGATAGAGGCTAGTACTATCACATGTGGTCTTCAAGAACTATCTGAATTATTTTCTGCTACTTCAAGTAAAAAAATAGTAATGATCCATAATTTTATGCACAGTTGTCTCTATAAAATTTCTCATTGTCTGACTTAAGTTCTCCATTCTTAATCTGGTTAACTTGTTATCTGGTTCAACCTTGTGCTACTTTTTCTCAGATGTATTTTCATCTGTATGAGACAACAGTATGCAGGAAGTTTCCAGTCTTCACTATACACATACAACTAACATTTCAAGCAAGGAAAAGGGCAGTTAGGATGCTGTTTATATGCACTTCTTAACAGTAGAAAAATGCTGAGAATCTGTAGGTCTAATTTATGATATAAAGTCAGGTTCCTTCTGGTTTTTGAATTTCAGAATACATATACAACCTCTATACAGAGTCAATGAAAAACAAAAGTTCAGATAATTTAACAGCCAAATGCATTTCTGGCACATGTCTGAAAAAATACTATACTTCTTTTACTTGAAGTCTTCATCTTAGCCTATCTGACTCGTAATGAAGACTTTAATATACTGACCATATTTGAGGTACTGTATGTTTCTAGATAACTATCAACCAACATTATTTATTTTTTAAAAAACAATAATGGTAACCAATCATCTGATCTATTCAGTAAACCCTGTGTTGATGCAAAATCATTTAAACCCAATAAATCACATTTAGTGGTCTTCTAATGCATATAATTTAGTTCAGTGAAAAGTCGTAAGCTGAATACATGAATCATTTGTGAAATCCATAGCTTATTTTTTCTAGAAGTTGAGATTCATTTCTATAGAAACATCTATGAAGTTATTGACTTAAAAGTTAAATACATGCTCACTGCTTAGCTCTAGTGAAGTCAAAGGCATTTGGATCATCCCACATAAAAACTATATATTATTGTTATTTCTTCCTATTACCTGAGATCTCAGTGGGAACATAACTGCTAATGTATCTCTAACTTAGACTCTTGTAAGTGAATTCAGAATTTTATCACCACCTTCTGTATTGCAAGTGTTCCCATCAAGGTTGCTTTCTGTCATGTCTATATTCAGTGTGCACAGTACTGCTGTGATAATGTATCATGCGATTCTAGTGAACAGCAAATAATTGGGTTTATGCTTATGTTTTTCATCCCCCAGAGTGTCTTCAATTCTTGCCAGATCCTATTTACCATCTTTTTATTTTTAATTAAATGAATTATAAAACAGCTAAGTCCATAAGGAGGCACTCTTTTCCCTTCCTTTACATAAGCCCCATTTTTGGTGTTCTTCAAAGTACTTAATGAACATTAATGATTTCAAAAGTCTAGTAACCTTTTTGTATTGTTCTTATGTACCATTTTGTTGCATTTCCAACAGTACGGCATCACTTCTGCTTCAAGCCCATAATTCTTGCAAAGCTTCTAGTACTTAAGACCATCAATTCTGTATTTTCTATTCACCTCTGGTGAATATGGTACATCTGCTTACGTATGATTAATAGTCTCTTGCTTCTGTCCACATATCATGCATTCTAGATTTACACTTTGTCTACTGTGTCTCTTTCTTTTATCTTTTGTGTGTGATCTTCTATATAACCATAATTAAACTTTCAGGGTAAAAACTAGTTCTAAATTGAGTTTCTTATATTTAGGTATTTCTATGTATATACCTATAGGTTTCTGTGTAGCTTTATTTAAGTGGATACAAACAAACATTTATAGTATTTATGCGTGCCTTACGTTGCACAAGTTGTCTACAAAAGGCAGTTAACTATGATGCAGTATTATACACCACCTTAAGCCTTTTTGGAGTGGCAGCTGAAGGCCAGCTAAAATCTTAGATCATCATAAATGGTGCTGGATGCTCACATTCAGGCAATGGTGCCCAGATGACCCTAGATTCTTCCATAGGACACTTTAAATGACAGGAGACGTACCTAGACACACACCCCTCTGCATTACACATAGTCATACTCAAGCTTATCCTGAAGTAGATATCCAGATTTTCTCAGCTCTATCCTTTCTCTACAGAAAGAACTCTATTCTTTCCATAGAGTGTAAGGGGTTGTTAGACATCTGATGTACTAGTTCACACCCAAATCTGGTCTTAATTTCTTTTACCAGGTTTGCATTCTACTAAAAATTTGATACCTTCGTTTGTAAATCTGTATATAGCTTTTCTTTAGTAACTCTGTTACTTTTTTCCATCTATTTCTAACTGTAAATCTCATAATGGTGTCTTTACAGTGACTTATTCTCAGTGGCATTTCATTCTTCTGTTTGTGTTAGAACTTTATCCAAGATACATTCAATCTATTTTCTGTCTCTTCAAGAGAAGTCTGTCACAAGAAAAATCTGTTGCAGGACATTGTAGTTCACTTTCTGCCTGTTGTACTATTTCTATGATGCGAAGTCTGTTGAACCTAAATTCATGTTCTGTGACTTGAAAAAAATGCTAAATTTAGTCTGGCTTCTCTGCCCAACTCCCTTATATCAATCTTTGTCCTATGTAATGCTGCCACAAAATTCTATGTATTTGTGGTGGAATATTTTTTCACTGCCTTGTCCATAATTTTTACCATGGATTCCCACTTCCCCAAGAGCTTGCTCTTTGTCTAAACCAGAATATCTTTGATGTCACTTTATTTCTACATCAGAAGTTAAGAACTCTTAAATATGTATTCTATCACCTTGTAATGTTTCTACACTTTTTCTAGTCAACTATTTCAGGTAGACTATCTTCTTTTCCATGTAAATTTTCTATGCATACATAGTTCTACTTCAGTTTCTTGTAGAAAAACCAATGATGCAAATTTGTCAAACTCTATACCTAAGTGTGGATTGCAATTCCTTCCCTGTGATTCTTGTTCAAATTTGGATTATCGTGATTTTTTTTCATTCCTTTACTTCAAATGTACAATTTTTTTTTTTGTTATTTTAAAACAATTTTATGCTGATATGGTTGTTTTAACGTGCAATCATATGTTTAATATTTTGTACTGTCTCTGCTGTTTCTCTGATTCTTCCTTGACTCTCACAAAACCAAAGTATAAGATTGATACTCTACCAAATAGACTCACTTGTCTGATCAACTTTTTGGTTTCAGTTGACTCAGCCACTGAATTACATTCAAACTGTCTTAGCCATTGGATCATCTGATAATCTTGGTCACTTAATAATGACCTTTTCCTGATAGCAGTTTATTTTATTCTTTCCTATGATTTTCAGTTTTCTCTTTGTACTGTAATACAGATTTTGTAGACTTTCCATGTCCTTCATAGTTATTCCTCTGAGACATTATTAACATTTTCTGTGACTTGTTTAGGCAGCTTCTTATCAACTTGTTCAAGGTTCTCAAAAGCACAGTGTCTGTCAACAATTCAGAATCTACAGTATACACAGAGAAGAATAATGTTGTCCAGATAGTAGAAGCAAGACAAGTGGATCATCAATATTACATCAATATTTCCTAGGCTGCATTGATGTCTGGTTATTCTACATGCAAATCACAGAAGTTTGAAACCTTTATAGAGTTTTGCCTGAGCACTTATTTGAATGGTGACTTTAAAAGTTCTTATCTCTTTCCACTGACTTGTCCTTCTCTTTGGTGCTGCCTAGTGGTGACTGGAACTATCATAGTGCTTGCTGAGCCTGATGTAGTCTGATGTGCTTGTCTACTGATCCTCTGGCAGCAGTGGACTGACACAGGGGCCCCAAATTCAATTGTGATGTTTAAACAGAGATTTTGACATTACTATAAGAAAACTCATCTACTCCAAAAGCAGAGAACATTATTTATTGAACCAGGGAAGTTCACTGCTGGGCACTGGAAGTAGGCATGTGATACTGACTTAAAAATTTCTTACTCTATGCAGAAGAAAGGATGAGATCGTTCTTTCTTGTCCCAGGCTGTGATTGCACATGATGTTATTATACAAAGGTACATCATGGCTTGGTGCTGAATTACACTGTAATTGCAGAGATTTGAGAGAGAAAGCCTCAAAGGATTAAAAAATTACCTAATTTACGTGACATCTGAAGCTGTACAAGTTGTTGTCTGACCTGCTGCTACAACAATTTAGCCTGTAATGCTGGTCCCCACATAAACTCAAGAGAGAGATCCTCACTAAAACTCTGGTTCCTTACCTGCTGCATTACTTAGTGCTGACAGAGCAGTAAGTTCCTAATTAGACTATAAATTATATGCAGTAGAAACAATGGAAGAGATTCTCAGCTAGTACAAAATCAGTATAATTCTATTGACTTCAACAAGAATATGCTGATTTTTAGTGTTGTCAGCTCTTAACATTATATGTGTGGTCTTGCCGTTTGTGATGTTTTTCTTAAAATCTTGGCTGCATTAGATGTGTTTAGGTGAATATCTCAAAATATTTTTAAATCTGCATCTTGACTTTTCAGAAAAGCAGAGCTTGAAAACACAGCTTCAGAAAATTGTCAAGGCTTTAAATAAACAAGATGAATAGAACTCATTACATATATTGTATATTTCTGTAAATCCCCAAATATTTATGCCACTTTCATATTTTCATTGGGTGATTCCAGAAGCGGCTGCAGGAAGAAAGTTGAGTTTATTATTATTTTGATACAAGCCAATGGCATCTTGGCTTGTATCAAAAACAGCGTGGCCAGCAGGTCCAGGGATGTGATTCTCCCCCTGTACTCGGCACTGGTGAGGCCGCACCTCGAGTACTGTGTTCAGTTTTGGGCCCCTCACTACAAGAAAGACATTGAGGTCCTGGAGCGTGTCCAGAGAAGGGCCACAAAACTGGTGAAGGGTCTGGAGAATATGTCTTATGAGGAGCGACTGAGGGAACTGGGCTTGTTTAGCCTTGAGAAGAGGAGGCTGAGAGGAGACCTGATCACTGCCTACAACTACCTGAAAGGAGGTTGTGGAGAAGTGGGTGTTGGTCTCTTCTCCCTAATGACAGATGATCGGACGAGGGGGAATGGTCTCAAGCTGCGCCAGGGGAGGTTTAGATTGGACGTAAGGAAGAAGTTCTTCACCGAAAGGGTTATCACACACTGGAACAGGCTGCCCAGGGAGGTGGTGGAGTCACCATCCCTGGATGTGTTTAAGAGACGGGTGGATGAGGTGCTGAGAGATACGGTTTAGTGGTGGACAGATACGGTTGGACTGGATGATCTCTAAGGTCTTTTCCAACCTAGTGATTCTATGATTCTATGATTAATTTTAATACCTTGGAGTTGATAATAGAGAATTTGGCTTTGTATTTTCTTTGATTTATTTCTATTGGGTGTTTAACAGACTTTGGCAAGCTGTGGATTTACTAATACTAGCAACAATTTTATTGCTCTTAATGCTCTCCTTGTTGCTAAAATAATCCCACTACTACCACTGATATTTTGTGAAGAGGGGGGAAACACTTTTTGCCTATTTTAATAGGGACCATGCTGCTAAAAAGGAGAGCTATTGTATCTTACTCACAAATCACCAGAGGTTTGGAAATGGAAGATCCAATGCCTTCCTTTTGGCTCCCCATACTGGATTTTGAGTATGGAGCTTTAGGGACAAATGTGTTTTTTGAGGAAGACGACTTGAGTGGGACATATTTGAATGCCACATCTGAGAATATCTACTTCTCTTTGTGAAATAAGATGTACTGAATAAACAATGGAATGCAGACAATGATTTGTCTATTGTCATGAAACCCAAATTTTTCATTCTGTTACCCTTGTCAGAGCTCTCTGACTCACCTGAGACGATAGGTGTACTTTCTGTGTCCTCTTTAATGAGGGTGAGTGTGAGAAGGAACTTGTTTCCACTGTATTTTTATCAAGGGAGATAGATATTGCTGACTGCTCCACTATATCTGAAAAGTGTATTTAAAAAGGAAAAATAACAAACTCATAAAAATTGTTGTTTTCTTAAGTGAAGAGGGAAGGGACCAGAACATGGCAATTATATTAAATCAGGTTGCATTTTAAACTGCTTTTTGCTCTCAGAGGAGAGACAGGGTTTTATACCGAGTACTGTAAATGGGCATTCTGAAACAGAAGACTTTTAAAAACTGTCATGCTTAATGATACCTACAACAGAATGCCAAGAAGAAGATAAAAGATCAACTGTTATTCCCACTTTGGCTCTCAGGAAGAGGTCTGCAAAGTATCCTTCAATCTTTGAGAAATCTGTAAAAACTAGCACTAGCTGAAAGGTTTTCCACATTTAATAATACGAAATAGCTTTTCAGTCAAACCAAAATGTTCCTGAAAAAATGTCCACTTTCAAGAAGAACATCTGGTTGAGTTTTCATGAAAATATATAAAGCTATAAATGGAACTCATTGTTAGTGGAAAAAGAGTGCATAATCGTTTTTAAAAATTAATATAAAGAGAAAAAATCCAAACCACAGACTTTTTTTATACTGTGCACACAAAATAAAAATTTCTGGTCAATTTGTTCTAGAAATTTCTAGAAATTCTATATATAGTCAGGACTAGATATTGCTATTTTAGAAGTGAACTATTCCAGAATAATGCTGTAATTTAATTAGGGTAATGGTGAGATAATTCTACCTGAAATATTAATGAATCCTGTCAAAATCTCATGACAAGCAATAGAAATATTTCTGCTAAATTCTGCTGCGGTTTGGTGAACAGTATTTTATCTTTATAATAATGTAGGAGCCAAAGGGACCTGGGAGTCCTGGGCGACAATCACTTAACCATGAGCCAGCAATCTGCCCTGTGGCCAAGAAGGACAGTGGTATCCTGGGGTGCTTTTAAAAGAGCATGGCCAGCAGGTCAAGGGACATTATCCTCCTCCTCTACTCTGCCCTAGCAAGGCTACGTCTGCAGTGCTCTGTCCAGTTCTGGTCTCCCCAGGTCAAGAAACATAGGGAAATTAGAGAGAGTCCAGCAGAAGGCTTTGAAGATGATCAAGGGCCTGGAGCACCTTCTATATGAGGAAACGCTGAGAGAGCTTGGTCTGTTTATCCTGGAGAAGAGAAGACTGAGAGGGGATCTTCTCAATGCTTATAAATATCTAAAGGGAGGGTGTCAAGAGAAGTGATGCCTAATGACATGACAAGTGTCAATGGGCACAAACTTGAACTCAGGAAATTTCATCTCAACGTGAGGAAAAACTTCTTTACTTTGAGGGTGCCAGAGCACTGGAACAGGCTGCACAGAGAAGTGGAGTCTCGTTCTTTGGAGATACTCAAAACATACCTGGATGCGTTCCTGTACAACCTGCCCTAGGTGAACCTGCTTTGGCAGGGTGGTTGAACTAGTTGATCTTTGAAGGTCCCTTCCAACCCATACCATTCTATGTGAAAAGCCTCATTAAGCCTGGAGGAACAGAAAAATAACTACAAGACCATTCTTACCTTAGCAGTTTATTATTAAAAATAAATTATTAATTTTATTTTAAAAAAAGTTACTGTGCCACCTTATTTTAATTTTTGTCAGGAGTTAGGGATTTAAATAACTTTATGGTTCTGGACCTAAGACTTCAGGCATCAGTAGCTGTGGCAGACCCTGGAGGAGTTGTATTCATGGAATCACAGAACAGCCCAGGTTGAAAGAGACTTTGAAAGATCATCTGGTTCAGCCTTTAATCGGAAAGGGAGCCTACAGGAGATTATCCAGCACCTTGTGCAACTGCATCTTGAAAACCTCCAATGATGGAGGCTTCACCACATTTCTGCAGAGGGTGTTCTAGTTGTTGTCACTGTAAAAAATTTGTTTCTTATAGCAAGGTGAAACCATTTGTAGTGCAACTTGTACCTGTTGTCCCTTGTCTTCTACATGTGGCTCCTTGTGAAG
>NW_010245604.1:21371-22029 GCF_000690775.1 Eurypyga helias | reverse complement strand
TCTGTCCTCTTTGTAGCTGTCCTTTGTGATGAGGTTGCCTTTGAGCCTTCTCTTCTACAGGAAGAGACCTAACTCTTTCCTCATAGGGCAGGTTCTTCAGCATTTTGATCATCTTTGTGGCTCTACTTCGTACCCTTTCCAGTGTCTGCCTCTTTTTTGAAGTGGGGGGACCAAAACTGAACACGGTATTCTAGGTGCAGCCTGACAAGTGCTAAATAGAGTGGGATGATCACATCACTACAAGTGCTAAATAGAGTGGGATGATCTATGCAACTAAAGCACCTGAAGATGTGGCCCAGGATTTGATTTCCTTCATCGCAAAATCCTTTTCTGTAAACTCAAACCAGTCCTTTCTTTAGAAAGGAATATTTGAATATTTGTTCATTTAATGTCAGAGAAGAGTTGACAACAATCAAACAATGTTTATGATTTATTATTATTTATAAACAATATTTATACTCCTTATAGCAGACTTCCAGTACCTGAAGTGGCCTACAAGAAAGCTGAGAGAGGACCTTTTCAAGGGCCTGTAGTGATAGGACAAGAGGTAACGTGTTTAAATTGAAAGAGGGGAGATTTAGATTAGGTATCAGGAAAAAATTCTTTACGGTTGCGGTGGTGAGGCACTAGAACAGGTTGCCCAGAGAAGCTGTGGATG
>NW_010245604.1:0-21352 GCF_000690775.1 Eurypyga helias | reverse complement strand
CAGTTATGAACCCTCCTCTACCAGTTCCCCAAAATGTGCCTCAGTTGGAAGGGAAGGTGTCCCTAGTAGAAGGGGAGTTGGAACTAGATCTTTAAGGCCCTTTCCAACACAAACCATTCCATGGTTCTATGATGATTCTATGATTCTATTCTATTCAAGTCCAGACTGTACTTGGCAAAATGAAACATTTGGTGTCCAGTGACAATGCCAGGGCAGGCCAAATACTAGAGAATATGCTTAGATGAAAGTAATAAATTAATCTGATGGGTTTTTTGGGGGGATTTTGGGTTTTTTTTTTGTCTTTTGAACATACATACAAGAAAAATTTCATTCATGGGAATGCTTGTGGAAACAGCAAAAAACCCCTTCTGATTACAACATTACAAGTTTTTTAGTGTTTTCTGATGCACAGATGAACGCTCTAAAGCATACTGGATGAAGCCAAATACAAAATGGGCATAATAAAATGTTATCCTATAGCTTAAAATGAAACTACGTATACCATACATGGAATAAATTAAAAAAATGGCAAAGCTATTAAGAACAAATCCATCCATTAAATGCTAATTTTCTACTCACCTCCAACCAGAGGATAAAAGATAAGTTCGGATTAGTAGAGGCATATTATTTTGATTTATTGGCTAGATGATTTTAGTTATTATTTGTGAATGAATATTTGTTGCTGTAACATAGGTCTAATTAATTGTTAGAGTGCTAAGAAATTTTTTGCATGAAAAATTTTATCATTCTATATCACAAGGAATGAATTAGAAAATAAAATATTAACAATTGGTTTTATTTCAGCATTAACCTTGATGAAGGCAACAGTCTTTCCTTTTTTTTATTCATCTGTCTCTTAATATGACAATACATCTGTTGTCAGCAAAAGCTTTGCTTTCGTCATTCTGTTTTATATCCTGACTTATGAGGATTTTAAGGTGTCATCAGGGATTTTCCTTTTGCAACAAACACACTCTTCCATTTGAAAGAGTGAATATCAGTTAACTGCTAATTGTGACAGGACTTATGACATTGTGTTGTAAGTTTCCTTGTGATTGTACATGCAGAATAGTATGTACTCTAATATATAAGAATAGCTCATTATTCTTTTCTAGTAATAAGTGCCAGATATGGACAAGACTGCTTGAAAACTACAAAACAGACACAAGTGACCTACTCTAAATATATGCACATGAAAATGGAAGTGCTGAGAGTTCCTGAGGACCAGAAGAAATCAAATGTTATTCCTGTCTTCCAGGAGGGCAAGAAGTACCCAGGGAACTGCAGGCTGGTTAGCCTCATCATCACTTCCTGGGAAGGTGATGGAGCAAATCCTCCTGGAAACTGTTTCCAGATACATGAAAATTAACAAGGTGATTGGTAGCAGTCAGAATGAATTTGTGAAGAGGAAATCATGGTGGACAAACTTGATAGCCTTCTAGGATGACATTACTGGTTGGGTAAACGAGGGGAGAGCAGTGGATGATGGTTACTGTGAAATAAGCAAGGTTTTTGACACATTCTTGTGGCCCTTTATAGATGCTCATGTCCCTGACCAGCCCCACCAGAAGCCTGCATCTACATCCTCTTCTCCACCTCAGCCTGGGGCCTCCGGACTACCGGGAGGGTGGTGGGGTCCAAACAGTAATGGAGTATTACAACACCTTTTAAACCAAACTTTATTAAGGCAGTAAGAAAGATGTGCAAAAACATGCCCATATGACGACTCACGCGATCACAAACACAGGATCATAAGCAATGCTGTATCTCTGGCAGGCTGCCAGGGATGCTTAGTGTCCAGGTCATCTGGCAGCAACAGCCAATCATGCTAATGACTTTTGAATGTGGGTAAGATTCGCGCAACCCTATGGATCCATCAATAGCATCATGATTTGAGAGAATTAAACCTTATAATAAATGTAGGTGGCACCTGCCTATGCTGACAGTATCAGTCAAGGGTCAGGCTGTCAAGTGGCAGGGTGTTAGCAGTCTGTTTACTCTGACAATCTTGGTCAAGGGGCAGGATAACAGGTGGTCAGACACTGGAACAGGTTACCAAGACATGATATGGAGTCTCCATCCTTGGAGATAGTCAAAATCTCACTGGACACAGTCCTGGGCAACCTACTCTATATGACTTTGCTGTGACCAGAGAGGTTCGACAAAGTGATCTCCAGAGGCCCATGTCAACTGATTCTGTATTATACTATTTCAAAATAAATTAGAAGATATGAGCCATGACTGACTATGAAAATAAAAAAAGAAGAAAAATGTGTGTGAGAAATGCAGCAAAATATGAACAATGATCCATATTCACAGGGTAATTTAAGGTATCTAAAACCATATCTCCAGAGGCATTCAACTCCTCTGATTGAAATTAGTGGTAATTAGATACCTTAACACTATTAAGGCTTAGGCCAAAGTAATGACTGCAAAATTAGTTGTCACATTCTTTAGGTTTATAGCATTATTTCCATCCCTTATTAGGGTATCTGTCTATTTATTGGTAAAAGCAGTGCATCTCACCTTCCATCTTTCTTCATCCAATGTAGATTTCCCAGTGCCATTATTTCCTGAGCCAGAAGAAGACATACCAGAGTATCACAAGATACTCTTAATATGTAACTAGAAATTTTCCTGCTGGTGGAAAGAGAGTAGAGAGAAATTCAGTAGGACTAGTTGCGTAAGGGATGCTTGCCTCTAACATGCGTCTGTAATTTATGGGATGCCACTAATCATATAATCATATAATCATCTCATCCCACATATTCTAGAAGTTAGAGATTGGTTACCCCAGAAAAGACTATTATGTAGTAACTTGAAATTAATCCTTAGGAGAGTCACCAGGTGTTCAACAAACTAGAAGAAAGTGAAGTTTGGTTACAGAGGATATGGTCATGCTTATCATTAATATAAATGGAACCTGATTCCTTCTATCACATTACTATTAAATAATCTTGTGAGAGCTTTCTGTAAGACTAGAAGGAAAACCTTGTTCTGTGCATGAGTTCATATTTATTTGTAAGGTTCCTCAGTGTTACAAATGCTCTACTTGAATAAAATATCCTGCTATGACTATACATCAAATACACAACTCCTGCTAACAACAAAACATGCCACTCTATTAAAGGTATCAAATGCTTTATAATTCACTGACGTAAATCGGTAGATAGCACAGTGGAAATGCAGTACATCACCTTGTGACATGGTTAGACTATGCACTGAATAGCGGTACTGCAATGTTTTTGAAAAGCTAATTTACCCAGACATGGTGTGTTACAAACCAACAGAATGATATTGAATACAAAAGGGTAATTTGTATGTGGATTCAAGGCTAGAAACCAGCCTCATGATACCATTCTGCATGTCTCAGCTGATAAAATACCAAGGCTTTTCCATTCACCTTTCCTCAACTCCTAGTTTTCCCTCATTTAAAGGGCAGTATTTTATGCTTCTACATTTTTACTTGATATTAAATATAATTTCTTATTATTAATCCCCTTCAGTTTTTATCAGCTTGCTTTTTATCTATTATAAAATACAGTACTCTTTCATATAAAAAGATGGTGAGCTGCTATAACCTCCAGTATTGTAGGTTACGTCACTAACTCTGTAACGAAAGAGCTGGAATTCACACACGAATCCAAATTCTTTCTCAATATTTCTGTTATTTCAGGCTATTTCAGGCAGTGCTGCTACATTTTTAATTTCTGTCTTCCTAAACATGATTTCATTCAGTTCCCTTGTCAGACCACAAAAGGGGCACCACCACCTTTTATGGAAGCAAGTTTCCCTTCCATTTAATCCTTCTGGTTTTCACAGTTTTCTCATCAGGCACAGTTTATGTCTGGCCTTGCCGATCCATGACAATTGCCATTATGGCACAACGTGTGTCCACAAGGCCCTCTGCCCATCTGAGCATGAATTCCTTGGTAGAAGTGTGGAGGAAGATGTCTATGGCTGATTTTTTCAGATATTGTCATCAGAACACTATGGCATGTTGTTGTAGATGGAACAGAAGATGCAGTCTGGTAAGAGAAACACTGCAAGCCATAGGAAGGTATCTGTTCTGAATGACGTGATCTAGAACTGTGTGATCAAAAAAAAAAAAAAAAACAAAACACCTAGTGCTGAAAGAAGACAAAGAAGTCATCTCATCTATTCTGCAGCCCCAATACAAGTTTAACTGTCTTTGACTGTTCTACACAGATGTGGTCTTTAAAACACAGCCTCCCCAAACTTGGTGACAGTACTGATAGATTTTCTTTCCTTACAGTTGAAGCTGAATCTCTATTGAACCAACTTAAACCCATTACCCTTGCTGTAACCACAGGGGACATGAACAGTCTAGTCCTTTACTCTCTACAGCTACTTTTTACATCGTTATGTCTGCTCTCAGTCTTCTATAAACTAAACTCCCCCAATTGTTTCAAACTCTCCTCATCAGTCTTGCTTTCTAGATCACTGATAATTCCCGGTTGGTCTCCTTTAGTTTCTTTTGAAACTGATCCACACTTTTTCTGAAATGCAGTTCAGAAAACGAAACACAGTATGCTTGCTGAGACTGAGCACAGTATGCAGTGCTGAGGAAAATGAAAGAAATATTTCATACAGTACAAATGATATTGCTCTTCGCACACCTTAGTAAGTTGTATGTAATTTTTTTCAACTTATTATTTAGACTGTTCTCCAACTTCTCAAGACAATTCTGATCTTGTTCTCTAGTATATAAAGCAAGGAAAGAAGTTACTGAGTCTGTACCTGTGTAAAGGATCTTGGATACTTAGTGGATCACAAACTGACTGTGAAACAGGGGTGTTAGATACCACCATACCTATATTGGCCAGTGTTTAAGCAAAACCTTATTGTGAGCAATCTATTATTTGATTGGTGTTCCAGTGCAGCCTACACAGCAATGAAACTGCCCTCATTTGTCATCTAAGTATTTCAGGGAAAACTTCATTGGCCCAATCTGACTGAAAGTTTTGAATCCTCAGTTCTCTAGTTTAGTTTTGGGGAAAAAAAAAAGTCTAAGTTTCCTTTTGACTGCAAGACAGAGCAGGGATTCTCATTAGTTTTGCTTTGCATTAATATCAACATGACAGCAAGCTTCCACCAACTATTTTTTTAATATTACAAACATGAAACAAATGTGGTCTTGCTTTGTTAGTATTTTGAACAGGTTCAGGCTTGTTCTGGCGGAAGCCTGAGATAGTTCCACAGCCATGAAGATATGTTTGCAGGGTTTTGCGGCCAAACTGATAAACCATGTCCAAAAAATCAGTCTGGACTGGGCACACCTCTAGCTCTTCTCACAGTTTTTAATTGGTTCAGTGTGAAAACAAATTAAATTTTGCTTCTACTATAAAAAAAAAAAATAACCTAAAACCAACCCACAAGAGTAAAACACCCTTGTGACACCTGTCACAGGGAAAAATTGTTCAGTGCATGTAGTTTGAATAGCATTGAAGCAGTTTATTGATTTATTAACAGCATGTAATTAACTTGCGATCAGTGAACTATGTATTCAGGATTTGTATCAGCAAGATAATTGACAAACCACAGTACTAGATACAGAATGTTAATGGACACCTAAAATTTCCAAACAACCTGCTAAAACAAATCCTAAGATTTTCTAATCACAATTATATGCACACTAACACATTCACACATACAAATACATGCACCTCCCCAGCACACACCTCACAGGCTGTGTGTATTACAAGCATTCCTTTCTATAACAGTCCCTACGTACATCCCTACAAAGGGGCCTTGTAGGGGGGGGCCTACAAGGAAGCTGAGAGGGGACTTTTTGCAATGGCCTGTTGTGACAGGGCAAGGGGTAATGGGTTTAAATTGAAAGCGGGGAGGTTTAGATTAGATATCAGGAAGAAGTTCTTCATGGAGAGAGTGGTGAGGCACTGGAACAGGTTGCCCAGAGAAGCTGTGGATGCCCCATCCCTGGATGTGTTCAAGGCCAGGCTGGATGAGGCTTGGAGCAACCTGGTCTAGTGGAAGGTGTCCCTGCCCATGGCAGGGGGGTTGGAACTAGATGATCTTTAAGGTCCCTTCCAACCCAAACCATTCTATGATTCTATGATCCCTCTTCCATGGGAGATGTAGATGCTGTAGCAGGATGCACATGATGGGGAGAAACCCTCATGAGGTTGCACATGTTCACCCAGGGGTCCCTGCTCACTGTTCTTCGAGGTCGCAGACATGTACCAGGGGTCTCCTCTTGCAAGCATCCAGACTAGTTTGTCAAGGAGGGTTAGTTGGTTTGCCAAGGAGGGTGTTGCTGGTGTTAGAAGAACATGAATACCTGTGGTCAAAATGTCTGTGTCTACACAAGGAAGGGCTGCACTGATACCAGATTTAAATTTAACTGATTTTCTCTAGGCATCCCACTTCTGTCCTGTGATCATTTGTCCTTTGTGCAGCTGAACAGATTACTCACTGACTACATTTTTTCCCACTCATTGAAGTTCTATAGCGTACGAGGCAGGTACATTTGTATCTCTTTTGTGATATATTGGAAAGGCAGTTCTTTCTAGCTTTCATATACATGTTTTTGGTGGGATGTTTGCTTTTTTTTTAAAGAAGAAGGAGAAAAAAATGAGTAGGGTTTTCCTTTTAAATTCCCTTGAAATGGCTCAGGATCTATTCTTGTGTCATGATTTAACCCCACCCAGCAACTAAGAACCACCCAGCTGCTCACTCAGTCCCCCTCATGGTGGATGGGGGAAAGATTTGGAAAGGCAAAAATTAGAAAACTCGTGGGTCCAGATAAAGACATTTTAATAGATAAAGCAAAAGCCACACACACAAGTGTAGCAAAACATTCACCACATCCCATCAGCAGGCAGTTGTTCAGCCATCTCCAGGAAAGCAGGGCTCCATCACATGTAATGGTTCCTTGGGAAGATAAAATGCCATAACTCTGAACGTCCACCCTTTCTGTCTTCTTCGCCCAGCTTTATATTCTGAGGGTGACATCATATGGTATGGAATATCCCTTTGGTCAGTTGGAGTCAGCTGTCCAAACTGTGTCCCCTCCCAGCTTTTTGTGCATCCCCATTATACTTGGTGAGATAATTTGAGAAGCAGAAAGGGCCTTAACTCTCTGTAAGCACTACTCAGCAGTAGTTGAAACACCCCAGTATTAGCAACACTGTTTTCAACACAAATACAAAACATTACCTGATGTTAGCTACTGTGAAGAAAACTAACTCTATCCCAGCCAAAACCAGCACATATTTTCATTGAAAGAAATTTTTAACTGCCCTTCTAATTTCTTTTAACTCCCCTCTGTTAAATTAGAACTCCACGAAATATGAGTCCTTGATAACTCATATGTTTATGTTCGATTATTTTATTGCAAATCAACAGATTATCCCCATTTTAAATTTCTTTTTATTTTGATTGTGAAGGATTTCCAGAAGCCTGGAACATTTTCTGCAGTTAATTTTCTGGTGAAAACATGTGTGGATATTCATTAAAGAAAGGAAGATTTTTAAATGAGGGGAATAAAGTGACTGAGGGCACTTCCACCTTCACTAGAGTCTTCTTACTCCACACCAGCACACCTGCTTGTGTGATTTTATTTCTATATTTATTGTTTTTCTGGGTTTTCTAGTTTCAGCAATACAATTTCTGCAGGTGTGCTGTCTGTAAATTTTGAGCTTTTTACTTTTTCTCTGCTTATCTATTTCTTTTAGTTCATTTTCCCTTAGAGGTCATACAACTTTACTGGCAATTTGCTGGACATGTCATCGCAGGTTTTTTTTTTCTTTCAAGTTTATTTCACACCAGCATCCTCCTCCCCAGAAACACTTGGGTTAGATTTTTGTCTACCAGGAATCAAAAGGGTATCTGCTGTTTTGTCCTTTTTTTTTTTTTTTTTTTGTAATGCTGTTATCGATATGAACAGCAACATAGGGAATAATGGAACAATTCATCTATTTTAAAACTCTCCAGTTCTGATCATCTCACTGTATAATTAGCAAGAATATGCAGGATCACATGGTGACCACTAGAATTTACTGTCAGTGAAAAACAAACAAAATACTGTGTTAAAGAAGGATAGTTATTTTGGGACCAATTGATTAGTTGGCTCATTCCAAGAGAGAGAAACCTCGTAAATATAACAAGGTTGGAAGAATTTAGGTGTTTGACACTACTCTAACAGAGTATGCTAGAAAGGCTAGTAACCTGCTGACCATCTGTGACTGGATGTAATCTTCTGAGATTAAACAAGTGAAGGGGTCTAAACCAATAAAGTGCTTAATGATCTCAATCCTTGCTTACGTCATTAGGGTCAACAAGGTCAGTAAAACTCAGTATTTCACATGTTCAGAACAAAAGTCATGGAGAAAAATACTGCCATACCTAAGGTTATACATGCATAAGCCTCTATGAGAAAAATGAAGAGCTTGGATCTTTAGGTTTAGTGGAAAAGGAATATCTTGGTGAAGATCTCAAAAAAAATTTTGAGGCAAGTCATCACTAAAATATTAGTACTTACTTGGATTATCAAAGAAACTATTGGGAAAAAAACAAATAAATTCACATGATTATTAGGGATACAAATGAGTGTATTCCTATAAAAAGGCCTGCACAAATAAATAGTAAGGATTAGTCTCAAATATAAACATTTCACAGTCTAAATAATTGTACTAGTTTTGGTTGGGATAGAGTTAATTTTCTTCACAGCAGCTCATATGGGGTTATGTTTTGGATTTGTAATGAAAACAGTGTTGATAACACAGGGATGTTTTAGTAATTGTTGCACACTGCTTACACAGAGTGCAATTCATTTTTGCTTCTCACATCATCTCACCAGCGAGTAAGCTAGGGGTGCAGAAGAAGTTGGGAGGGGACAGAGCCGGGACAGCTGAACCCAACTGACCAAAGAGATATCTCATACCATATGGCATTGTGCTAAGCAATAAAAACTTAAGGAAAGAAACAGAAAGAGAGGACGTTCAGAGTTTTGGCATTTGTCTTCCTAATTAATGCATAATAAACCCTGTTTTCTTGAGATATCTCAACATCTGCCTACCAATGGGAAGTAGTGATTTAATTCCTTGGTTTACTTGCCTGCTGAGTTTTTGCATTGTTTAATAAAATTTCTTAATCTCAAGCCATCAGTTTTCTTATTTTTGCCTTTCCAAATCTCTCCCCAATCCCTTCAGGGGGCAGTGAGCAAGTGGCTGTGTGGTGTTTAGCTGCCTAAGGGGCAATTTGACTTACTTGTTTTTAGAGATAGGGTAAAGAGACACAAACAGTATAAGTGTGAAAGTTTAAGGGCTTAGATATATTAGTACAAAACCAGGATTAACAGTACTGGATTTCATCTGGTCATGTGAGAAAGGGGAGAGCCACAGAATTTAACCTTTGAAGCAAGGAATAGTTTAAGATATTAAAGAGTAGTAAAGATATGCAATAAGAAGTGGTAAAGAGTAGGCCGTTTCTTAAGCTTGACCTCCAACTTTTTCAACAAATGATTCACAAATTCAGTGTGGCCCATATGGAATCATTGAGTCCCAGTATAACCAAAGTGGATGAGTAAATCCCAGATATCCTATAGACAGAAAAGCATGACAGCAATCAGCTGTAGAGTAGGGTAGAAACTCGTCTCTAACATTATAGGTTTTGCATCCCAATGTTGGTACTGACATGTCTTGACTAGTATGGGGTTTTCACATTTCATTTGGAGTTTCTAATCCAGTCTAAAGGGACATTTAAAAGCTTGTAGCTGCTGTGGGCTGGAGCTCCTCCTCAGCTTTTGGTGCTGTAGTATAGAGACTGTAGGCTGGAGAACAGGAACTTAAGTGAATATACCTCACTGGGTTGTTCTCCTTATAATCTGACACTAGCCTTGTTAACAGAGATTCTTTGGGACAGGGAGCTGCCCATAGATCAGCCTTGGTTAATGGTCTTTGCTGTTTCTGGCAGAGCCCTTTTATCGCTCTGTATCGTTAGGTGGTACTGGAGTGACAGAAAGAACATCCCCAGACCAAACAGGAGGGACCCCTGAGCAAGGTAAGGTTCTTCTGAGCTGCTGCTGGACCTTCAGAGGAATGCTTATTTTTTTCATGTACACTCCTAATTTTTACCTACAACTCTAACTATAAAACAGCTAAATATTCTTGCTAATATTTTGGAGGACTTGGAGATTCAATATACTTCCCAGGCAGCAGAGTTATTTATTTTGAATGGAGGATTCACAACCCTCAGGAGTTTCCTAAGTTTTCCTATTCTTTTTCTTTCAAAAGCTAGAGACAATCATTCCTTCAATCACTGTCTTGTGGAGATGCTGCCCCTCTCCTTTCTTCAAACATTCCAGGTTAATGAAGCCCTGAAGATGTGGAAGGCCTGCATTCAATAATTACCTTTTCCTGATAGGGTAAAAGTACCCTTTTAAATTAAAGTTCTAAACAATAAGCCATGACTTAATTAGAAAGAAGCAAAAGTAATAGAAAAACTGTTCCTCCTTGAGAAGCTGTTCTCTTTCATCTCTGAACTTTGCATTCATTTCATAAAAGCGGAAGTAAGCTCTTTCCGAAGAGGACCAAAAGTATACTTCAATTAATAAGGGAAGGAGGAGACCAATCTTCCAGGACCATTGTTTGTGTATTTCACATAAACCAGTCAATAAGTAAATTAGTGAACTGCCATTTCAGAGAATGAATTAGTATCCAGGTCTCCATATGCAAAGTTGTATCATGCCATATCTATGTCATTAAGCTTGCCATGGCAGGAAATTATACTTGCTTTCCTTGTCCTCTTGCATAACTATTTCTTCAGTACAAAGAGGAGTGTCTGAGTGTCTAAGAGATTAAATCCATCCCTGCTTCCTGGCTTGAATATGTGGTTCAATTTTTGGAGCACTCTCTGGGAGCTGGAAATCTCAGACAAGGAAGCCCACTTCTTTAGTGACTGCTTTAATCTCTGAGTTTACAGATAAACTACTAGGGATGTAGTAGTCTGAAACACCTGTCCTGTCCTGTCCTGTCCTGTCCTCTCCTCTCCTCTCCTCTCCTCTCCTCCCCAACCCACCCCTTCTCCTTCTTATCTTTTCTACATTTTGCAAGGTCTAAAGCTTAAAGTGTATTCAGGTAATGCCTGCTGGGTTGGACTACCATTATCAGTCTGAAGAAGGAATGCTGTATACCTGGAAAGATTTCAGTTTCAGTTGATCTTTGAGTTTCCCCTTACTATCACAATTTGGGAACCTCTACACATAGGCAGATTAGCGGGTAAAACCCACAGTCCTAAAGGAGTTTTGGAAACTACAAGTGTCAAGGAAAGGCTTGAGATAATTTTTGGACTGAAATTCTCTTCATACTGTGGCCAGGTTTTTCCCACCAGGCCACTTTTTCCATTTCAATTATTTAATTTTTGTTGACCTTAGACATAGTGGGACTAAATATGAATGATTTCAATATACACAGCTCCACTCCCAAATTTAAGTATTACTCTGTTAATCAGTCTATCAATTGATTTTTTTAAATATATAATTTGATATGAATTGCCTAGGAAGAAAACCCCAGAAAGATAAAAGAGGCAGAACAGGGAACACTTAGCCCAGACTAGATTAGCATGTACTATTTTCCTTTGGGAGTAAGAATAAAATAATTGTAAAATAGTGTTTATAATTACCACATTGGATAAAGGTCAAATAAAAGCCAAGCTTTATTATAATAGCTTCATTTCAGAAATTAAAGGGAAATCAATACAATTCATTAATAGTGATTCAGGGCTTTGGATCTCTCTGAGGTACTTATAGGGCTCCCATTAACACAGTATCTGAGCACTTACTAATCTTTAATGTATTTATCCTCCTAACACTGCTGCAAGCTAGGTTTCTAATCCTTATTTCATTTTGCATTGAAGCATATCCCAAAAAGTTTGGGGAATTGTAAATGAAGGAGAGAAATTTAATCATCCCTTGTCCTAGGACACTCTATCGTTAGTAAATCATTGAATCGTATAATGATAGAATAAAACAGGTTGGAAGGGACCTCAGGAGGTCCTAGTCCAATGTCCTGATGTCCTGTTCAAATCAGGGTCATCTTTGGGGTCAGACTAAGTTAATCAGGGATTTATGTTGTGCAGGAGCTCACATTTCGCTGTGATGACTAGTTGGAAGTCTGACTATGAGCAAAGCCAGCTTTTGCCACATCATGAAGACAAAGAACCTCAGAAATGTATGTATGTGATAAACGAAAAATATCACTGCTTCTCTTTGCATCCCCAAGTGATAGGTACACCTAAGAGGAAGGTTGTGAGGATTTACAATAATAGCTTACCTTGATGTGCATGTAATTTTCAGAACAATTCTATTACGAAGCAAAATGTAATGAAAGCATTACAGAAATGGGACGAATCTTTATATTTCAAAACATACCATTAAATTTATGCCCAAAAATGTTGAGGTTTTGTTTTTTGGGTTTGGTTTTTCTTCTGTTGTTGTTTTGGATTTTTTTAGGTGCTAAAACAAAGAAGAATTTGTGGTTCGAGAACCAATCTTGAAATTTGCAGAGAACTAAGCAAAACCCTGATTAGGTGCCAAACTGCGATTGGTATCTAGAATGAAAAATGTCCAAAGGTACACTTGAAACTAAACCTTAACAAATGCAATTAGAATTTGCTAAGGCAAGGAAATCATACAGATCAAATTAAAGCTTAGATCTGATGAAGGAATGCAGAAAGAGCTCCAAGGTGTACTCCAGTGAAAACAACAGTCAGAGAACCATATATTTTGGCAAATAAGGTAATAGTGTTTTAGTAAGAGGGGAACTGCATTGTTTTTTAGCAATTGCAAGGATATGCAAGCAAAGGCAGGATATACACAGTGTGGGCAAAGAGGATGACAGTACTACTTTTAGCTCCAAGAAAACTTCATACAAGAATTAGGTATACCTAAAGATGGATGAGTAGTAGTCAAAGAACAAAGGAAGACTTTATTTACTTTAAGGTACACAGGTTCATAAGCCAATATGTCACTGAAATTGTAATAGTGGCCCAGGAATACATAAATAAAAGAAATAATATTAATTTTTAAAAAACACAAAAAACTTAAATAATAAGAATTAAACATATAAAAAAGAAAAAAGAAAAGATTCAAAGTGATGAGCATCTCACCAAGAAGGCAAACAATGTGTTTGGGTAAATAATAGTTGATAATAAACTTGAGAAAAATACAGCACAATTCGGAATTGCACTAAGAGAAAAAGTACCCAGTATACAAGGAAAAATGTATCAATTCCTTTGTACTTTCTAAAAGTACACTTGTTGGAGGGATAAAAGATTAAAAGAAAAGAGGGAACATTTGATGAAAACTTATAATGTAAGGAAGCTTTCAGAAGTATATATTTAGAAACCTATATTTTGGGACCCCTTCTATTTACTTGAGAAGTATATTTCTATTTCAGAAGCAGACAGGTATAGTTTGTAAGGAAGAAATGTTGGGCATCTGATCCAATGCTACTGGCCAAAATTTGGAATCAAGATACACTCCCACTGGAACTGAGCAGATGATAAATGTGCAGCAGGCTTTGTGTACAAGTCAGAAGAGGGGACTGGCTCAGCTGCTCCAAATTTCATATACGACATGCTGAGAATCAGTCAAAGTTGCTGCTTGAAACAGAGGTGTTATCTGTGTCATCTGTGAGACCATCATACTTCTGACCCAACTCACTCACCCAGCAATTCTTAGGAAGACTTAACTCTTAAGAGCTCAGTTCCAAAACCAAAGCCTTGGAGCTGAATAAACACCAGATTTTCCTCAGAGAAAGCTTTGGTTGGTAGAATAAAAAGACTCAAAGGAGAGATAAAAAAATCCAGGATAGTTTCTGGAAGAAGAATAAAAACAGAGAAAAATCTAATGGTTCTTTATCAACTCCTGAAATTTAAAACAGAATAATCACTGATGCAGAAGGCAAAGATGGATGATCCCAAATATTTTTCTCTTCCCACATTTGCACATATTTGATACCCCTTTGGCCAGACAGTTATTCAGAAGGTCAGACAGATGTTTCTCTCCAGACAATATGTTGCACAGAAATGCAATAATTTTTTGATGATACAGAAGATAGTAAGATCAAGACAGATGATGTTTTGCCGAGTAGAGGATGAAAAGCAGTAGAAGAGCATGACCAGAGGTTCCTGTCAGCTCTGACGGGGTCAGACTTGCTGGACCAGCACAAAACAGTGAAAAATGTAACATGTGAAATACACCTTGGAGAGATGTTGACACAGCAAGGTGCACATAAAGATCACAGGTAAAGTTCAGATAATAATCAATCTTGTCCCAGTAGGCAATGGAAGGATGCAAAGACTCACAGAAAGTACAAAAAACCACAAAACAAAATGCTTGCATTATAGTAGAGCTCTACAGAAATATATCTGTGGAACACCAGATTCACTTCTAAATGTAGGGTCTGGAAGCCAAAGCAGTTGATTAAGAAATCTGCAGTCATGAAAGACTGTGAAGTCTATGCTGTCCAGAGACAGAAGAAAACTGACACCACCTTTTTGCATCAATACCACCAAAATTAGAAAGAAGTTACTTATGTATCTTTACTGAAACAGGATGCCACAATTTTCAAATGGTGAAGAACAATTTAGCTTTAGTTTATGGACAAAAAATAATTTATTTATGATAAATCAGAGTCAGATGGAGATGGTCATAAAATACTATTGATTGGGGATAAAATATAGATCCAATAGTATTTGTTTATGACTATAATCAATTAATTTGTTGACTGATCTATGGTATATATCATATGGCATGTAAATTTGTGGTATGTTGTATAAATATATGTGTGTGTAGTAGATATAGAGAGTGTGTGTCTTACTTTTGAAGGTAAATATACATATATCATTTCTATGTATATACACATGTTCTATATATGTAGATATATAGTTTATATATATACTTATATGCACATGTAATGTGGTCATACATAGAATCATATATATATATGTATAATGAAGTCATAGAAAAATAGATTAGACTAAGTTTCTGGAGGTCTCATATTTCTGTGCAAAGCAGGTGGATGTCATATCAAACCTAGCAGAGCTTAAGGAATGTGTAAGAGCAGATTTCAGAGGATCCTCTCTGGTTACCTGTGCCAGCGGTTAACAGCTCATAATTCTGAATAGATTTTTTCCTTGTCATTAATTCAAATTTTCTTTGTTGCACTTTGTTCTCATCACTTCTTGTCCATTTCCTGCACATTTCTGATAAGAGCTTGGTGTTGTCTTCTCTACAGTCCATAATTATATAGTAGAAGACAATGATTAGATGACCGATTAGACTTCTTTCCTTCAGTCTAAACAGAATTATCTTCCTCAGTTTCTTGATCATGTACTACAATCTCCTAAACATCCCCTCCAACACACACCCACACCTTTACCTATAAATTCTCAAGTTAAATATTGAATTTAAACCTGACTGAAACTTGGTGGCTACCAACACATTCACTGCAAACGTTGACTGAAGAGCTTATGAGCAGCAAACAACATATATATATGTTAATCAAATTATATAAAATTAAGAATTATATTCAATTTAATCTGGTTCTACTGCAGAGGGTAATATCAAAAGCAAGCCTTAACCTCTATTAAATGTTAAGGGGAAGAATGGGGTATTGTTTAGTTGCATTCATATGATATTTCTATGCTTTTACAGGGAAAAAGGATTTGAATGATATACCAAGATTGTTATAAACTGAAAACCTTAGGAAACTGTGATTCATTTACAGTAGTAACAATATATTTAGAGCTGTTAACATTGCTAGCAATGTTTTTAACTCTGTTAAGGCTCATCAGATAACAAAAAATCTTGAGACACTCCAAAAAAGCTGGTCTGGGAAGATAAATTAGTTTTTCATATTGTTTGGGAAAAAATATTTGTACTTTTACCTGATCTTTGTTTTTACTTTCCTGAGAAAATGTAAGTGGAAATTATGATTTCCAAAGTAGTGATCACCATGTCACATCTATAGTAGACTAACAGTAATAAAATCTGGCAGTGGCCCATAGAGTGACAAGACAACCATTTCTATCTTGTGTGATCTAGTGAGCTTGTGGAGAACGGTGTCAAAATAATAAAGTGCCTCCTAAAAAGGTGCTGCAAAATCTGTATTTAGTGCTGGTAAAATACAGAATGTAAACAATGACACATAGTTTGCCACTGTGGATATTTTGTTCATTAGAAATTTGACAGCAAGAACACTAACATTCTTAAAAACTGACATTGTCTTGCAGACAAAGACACAACACAGATAAGACACCAAAAAATGGCATGAGCTGGGGTCACTGACTTGCTTCCAGTTCTTCAGAATTATGTTAGCTTGTCAAAAAAGTAAAAACACAGTATCACAGAATATACCCCTGATGTAATGTTCTTTGTCAAGAGAGAGACACACTGTGAAGGGGTAGGTATCATCTCTTCAGAGCCATGTAAAGACATCAGAAGCTGTAAGCCGTTTTTTGCAAAAAAGCTCTCTGGCATCAGCCCAGTAGTCAAGGTAAGTCAGTCCTAGGACCCTGATTCAGGGAGAATTAAATGACCTAGTGCTGCTTGAAAGCACCAAACACATTAGGAGAGCACCAATTATGTCAACTCAGTTCCAACTTTTAGTAGAGAATTTCTAAATATTATTTATTAGGTGATTGCAATTCTGAAATTTAATTTACCCAGTAGTTATTGTTGTCTGCTGACAGCCATTGTACAGCTGGTGAGAGAAGAGGTAGGTAATTGAACTTTCAAGTGGTGGTCCTGATTGTTGCCTGGAGCTACACTGCATTGCAGAAGGTTTGTGGTACACAGAACCTGAAGGACATCCATCAGGTTCCTTGGAAATCTCTAAATCACATTACTAGAATTATTCAGGAAAGGGAAAAAAAGATAATTCAGTCCTAGTCTTTGACCAATGCCTAAACTGTTACATAACCCTTACTGCCTGTTTTCTTTACACTTTCAAAGTGGCACACACCTTGAACTTGCCAGAAGGACACTACTGTGGATTCTTATTTTTTGTTACCGTAATTTATCAAAGAAACTGAAGACATGAAATCCCTGCATTCCTATTAATACAGAGAGAGATTTTCCAAAAACTTGCTCTTGGAGAGAGAATGAGAACAGTGATTCTGTTCACAGTCACATCCTTTTCCCATGAATACAGGAATAGGATCAGGGTAGAGTTAATTTTCTTCACAGTAGCTGGTATGTGGCTATATGTTGGATTTGTGCTGAAAACAGTTTTGATGACACAGGGATGTTTTAGTTATTGCTGAGCAGTGCTTATTCAGAGTCAAGGGCTTTTTTGCCTCTCACATAATCTCACGTGTGAGTAGGCTGGCGGTGCACAAGAAACTGGGAGGAGACACAGGTGGGACAACTAATCCCAACTGAGCAGAGGGATATTTCATACTGTATAATATCAAGCTCAGGAATAAAACTAGGGGAAAGGTTGGCTGGGGGCACTGCTCAGGAAATGACTGGGCATCAGATGGTCGGTGAGGAGAAAGCGTTATCATTTGCATCACTAGTCTTTCTTGAATTTTATATTCCTCTCTTAGTTATTTTTCTTTTCATTACAATTTTTTCCCCAAATTATTAAATTGTTCTTATCTTAACCCACAAGTTCTCTCACTTTTACCCTTCCAATTCTCTTCCCTCATCCTGCTGGTGGGGCTGAGCAAGCTAACGTCTGTGTGGTGCTTAGATGCCATCTGAAGTTAAAACATGACAGTAGACAAACATAAAACTATTAAATACAACAAACTAGGGGAAAAAAAAAGCACAGAACTGGCAGTTAATTAATTTGTGTGTTTCCAGCTGAAGTGTCTGATGGGAGAAAATAACTAATCATTATTGTTTTGTTGTTTCGGATTAGAGATATGTGCAAATACTTGATTTAGTGGTGAAATTTTTTGATTTATGTTCTACTGAAGATAAATGTTATAACTTCAAAATTAGGTAGTATTATGGAAACAGATGGGATTTGAAATGAACAACAATAAAGTTAACTTCCAGCATAGAAAGACTGCATGTTAGCTCTCTAGCTAACTTTTCAGGATCATTAATAAGAATTACAACATTCTTAAATATGCAATCTCAGTGCATCAAAGCCTCCTATGGGCATCTTCTGCAATGCAAGCTTTATGGATCAAGCAACGGTTTGATCTCTGTGCAAGAACTCTGCTGTTATTGAATAAAATTACAAGCAAAAAGTGCAAAATCGTGCTTCTGCTGGCCTAATCACCAATAATTGTAGGGGTAAGACTGTGTCTACTTATGATTGTTGGGACTTGTTATTCCACTTGGCAATGTTTATTGAACTAGGCTGAACCCACAGAATGAAAGGATCGGTGGACGAGACACACGGATTTGGTCTGCACAGCTGGACATAGAGCAGTCCCACTGACTTTTCAGATTTATTTCAGCCCCAATCCTACAAAGCAGGAAAGGTTGTTTAGCTTCAGTCACACAAGCATTCCCATTATGCAAAGGCATTGTCCAGGTCTCTGACAGGTAAAAAGGAAGATCTTTTGTTGAGAAAGGTTTGCCAGGTTCTTAATTCATGAAAAGAATTACAAGCCATATTTATCATTTTTCTGAGCATGAAATTTGCAAAAACATCAAATATGAATTTTAAGTGTCACTTCAAGTATCTGTCACATGATGCAGATACATCTTATCATATGCAGTCACTATTGAACTTTCCCAAAACTACCACCAAAAAAAAAAAAAAGGGAAAGAAAAAAAAGAAAAAAAAAAGGAAATATACGTTATTTCCTAAGATTATACTTTTGGACTGCTGGAAAATATTGGGGTTTGGGGCCCTTTTATGACAATAATAGCAAGAAAAGCCTCTCAGGAATTTATTATCATAGATACAAATATAAATACCACCCAGGTTACAGAATACTGTAGTAAAATTACATCATAGATAAAGAAAATAAAACAGTGAATCAGTGAAATTATGAGAAATTAACAAAAACAAAAAAACCCACACCAATATACACACACACAAATATCCCAACCAACAACAACAACAAAAAAGAGAAAAATAAAAGCCTAGGTCTTTAACTCAGTTAGATAGAAGCTATTTTTGAAAAGACAGAATAAATACAAGAAACAGATCAAAACAAGTATCTATGAAGGAGGAAAATATTCTGAAGGAAATAATCCTACTGCAAAATCAAAGTAAAAATCTGTCTGAGTCACTGAAGAATAATTTCAACCTTAAGAGCCTAGAAGTTTGTCTGAAATATATCTCAGCCAGATCCTCAGTGTGAAAACTACCAAAAGGCAAAATACCTACAGATATTTGCAGGTCAATAGTATATTCCATGTGTATGTATATGTATATATGCTTATAAGGGAGTCTTCAACTGAAATAAAATAATGCTGTACTTTTCATGGCAGAGGTAAGCCAAGCTATCGACTGTTATTTTCCAAAATTGTTAACTTACCTTGCTACATTTTAAAATATACTTTCCTCATCACAGAATTCATGGAGCTATTTCTGATTTCCAAGATGTTGTTTTGGAAGCTTATTGTGAATCAATTTTTATTTCTTGTTCTTCTAATTAGTGTTATCATAAATGAGATTAAGGTCTTCCTTTGTTTCTATTTACGATTTGTATTACCATAAAATCTAAAAGTCCTAAGTATAAGCGCAGAAGAACCTATAATATGCTTCATGTAATAGAAACACATGTTTTAAAATTAGCCTGACCCAGAGGATTTATGGTACAAGTAATTCTATTGTGTTTAAGGCATTTTATATATATTAGCCAAGGGATGATATCACTCTGGGTTACATTCTTGATTGAAGTGTAGCCTAGAACAACTAATTTTGATTTCCTACTTTTTCTCTAACCTTAGAATGACAACAGTGTAATATTAACTCATCTTTCCTAGAAGAGTGTCATAAAAACGTTACTGAATTCCTGTCTACAGATTTAAACTTGTTAAAAAGTATATAAATTTTGAGGTTTGTGATTATTAAGAGTTAATAATCAGCTGTCAAAACCAATTCATATGAAGCATGCATGAAAAAAAAAATTGTATTTTTGACATATATTGAGGTTATCAAATTTCTTTTTGTTCTGTATGTTTATAATTTCTTCTTTTCCCCATTTAATAGAGCTATTCAGAACCCATAAGATTTGAAGGTGTGTCAAGTTTTAGTCCCATTATTGTTCTTTTTCTTAATTTTCTTTAACTCAAAACCAAACATAAGAGTCAATATTGCCTCTTGACATTCTTCTGAAGTATTTGTACTCATGTGATTTATGTATTTTTGATAATTTTTGTAGTTTATCACCTTCTTTACTGGACAAAACTTCCCTCTGATCTAATCATAAAATCTACTATTAAAGTCCAAATGACTCGAGATGTGGTACATCTTGCTTAAAAAAATGCAAACAAATAGAAAAATAAAAATCCCTGCTTGTCTCACTTTGTTTACCCCCCTGTGTATTTCTGTGCTACTGCATTTATAAAAAGAATCACATTTATACTAAGGGCAGGGTACAGTGTGCTTTGTTTTGAATAGGCTATTTGTAACATAATAATCTTGTGAATTACCAATACACTGCAGAGAATGGGGAAAATGTGATTGTGAAGGGCATGATGATGATTCAATTGGTTTTGTGGTCATAATACATCCTTTTCAACTGGCATTTCATCATTTGTTCTGTCTTTGTATGTGTTATCTACTGTACTGTGTATTCAGAGTCTCTTCTGTAGCAGCTGTGTGCTTTTTCTTTCATGAGAATGGTAATTGACAAAATTTGGAGTGTATGAAAGACTATGGGGTAGTTTGACCAGTGTTCAGTGCTAGCCTTGTGTGACTTCTCTCCCACTAGAAGCCTTTAGAGGCAGTACTGATTTCCCATCTTGCACTGTATCAGTAAACAGAGCACTACCTCAGCATGAATGACTTGTGTAGTCCTACCTTCTGCTATGCCTACTATGCTGCTTCTCCTTGCAGCTTATAAATACGGAAAGGTCGTCTCACCTCAATGTATATTTGTTTCCTCCTCCATCAAAAAGTTTCTGTTTCTGCAGCTTGTTTCTTTTTGTCATCCCATCTTAATGTAATCAAAATGCTTAGATGTAGTCAATGCACTTCAACACTTGAAGGATAGGAAGGGACACCTCCAAGAAATGACTCAGCCAACCTATGTTGAAATAGAAATAATCCTCTGGCAATACCTCTCTCACTCCACTGGCTATAAATGGAGCCCATATAAGCTCCTTACTTTAGAACAACAATGTAAACGAGCAGGGCTGATTCATATCTGAGGAACCTGAAGGTGCACA
>NW_010245603.1:23270-29719 GCF_000690775.1 Eurypyga helias | reverse complement strand
GGGTGAGCGCTGAGCACCGGCGGAAGCTCCTCCGCGATGGCAACTTGGGGGTGAGCACAGCTCCGCTCTGAGCCGCGGGTCTCTGCTAGCCTGTGGCACTGCTGGGAAAGCTACACCTGTCTGAAGAGCTGCTCCCGTTGGCTTGACCAGAGAGGAAATAAATACATTTAGTGCCTTCTGTGCATTTGAGCTGATGTCCAAGTTCCAATTCTGCCTGTTTTAATAGGATGTTGTGATAAGGCGCCTGTTGCATCATCCCTTCCTTTCCCACCCTTGCAGCAGAGCCCAGGGCCCTGCCCTGACCAGGTATCTCATTCAAGAGAGGAGGGAGATCATTTTCACCCTCTTTTTTCTTTCTTTCTGTTTTGTTGTGGGTTTCTTCTTGTTCTTTTTTTTTTTTAACAGTGCCTACCGTCAGCTATTCTCTCCTCTCCAACAGCATTGAAGTGCTGCTAATTTTGTTTGTTTTCTAGTCCGCTGCTCTTTCACTTTGTTCATGCCTCCCACCTGGCTGCAGGTCACAACAGCTAAACCAAAGGACAGGTAAGGAGGTCCCCATGAGGACCAGCAGTGTCGTGCCCTTCACCGGTTCCGTAACACACTCGTATGCCCTGGTCAACCTGCTGCTGTAATTTAGTGTGAAGGTGAAAAAAACAAATGAGCAAACAAAACCAACCACCAACACCACGCTAATCACAGGGACCAAGGTAATAATCACAAAGCAGGAGGGCATGGTCTGCACTGTGAAAACCAAGAAGGAAAATAAATATGAAAACTCCTTGTAAAATTTACCAGCTGAAATTAAAAGTTCTGTAGTAGAAGCGTGTAATGAATACTAGCTTTGTCTAAAATCTACAATAGAGTTAAGAATTTTATACCCACCACCTGGTTGTGTTGTTCATGGAAGGTGACCTTGTGCGAGTCACCTTTTCTAGCAGGTTATTAGCAATTGCATTAAAAGCCTATCTGGAAGTCACAAGAAAAGATCAGAATTTCATTGTATCACTCGCTAAACAAACACAGCGAGGAGATGTCCTATTCCAAAAAGCTCGTAATCCTCATCAACAAGACAAATTTAGAGTGGGAGGAAAATGTATTATGCTGCAGATGGTACTGAGAAAGAAACCGATTTGCCCAAGGTCATGTAGGAAGTCTGTGGCAGAGCCAAGAACTAAACACAACTCTCCTGAAACCCAGTCTAAAAATAGTGCTTGATAATTGCACATGAAGTCCAGAAAATACACATTACACAGATAATCATCTTTTGACCGGTATTTTGGAGGTACTGGGCTCCATTTCATTATAATTTTCAAATGCACTGATAACTGAACGGTCACTTTCTAAATTTAAACCATATTGTTTGAAAGTCCTCTATCCAGAATTTCACATTGTGGAACAAAAGGCACTAACTGATAGCATCTGGGCCAATGCAAATGCTTTCCGAGTGCGCCTGCTTCTGCTACCTCCTTCCTAAGGGGAACCAGAAGGGTGTCTCTGTCCAAAATTGGTCTTGGGAGGAAGAGCTCCTGCTGCTCGTGGTGTTTTCCTGAGACTCCAAAGGTGCACGTTGTCCATACCTACCCTCTGCCTGGTAGCTGTGTCCCAGATTTGATCCCATATTCCACCATCCCCTCTTCAACCCCATTAAAATATTCCCTGAAATACAGCTTTCATTTGCTCTTATGGCAAAGCCGTCTTAGAAGGTGCCTTCCCCCTGTCCTCTCCCTGCTCTGGCTCCTCTTCCCGGTTTTCTTAATCAATGCAGAGGCGTTTCATGCCAGGCAAAACCCACACAACTGGAAAATAACAGTAACATCATGTTGCACCCTTCAGGCACCCTTACTTGTCACTTAGGAAAGCTATTTACACATACATTTAGTGACTGTTACAGTGTATAAATGCTAATGAGTATTAGCAGAAGTAGTTAATGCCGTTTTCCTTATTAATCAATCCTACCAGCATGGTAATGATTTCTGTTGTTCTTCTGGTGCTTCCTCCAGCAGGGAGTGAGCTCTGTTGATTAGCCAGACCATTTTGCATGTATATAACATTTTTGTTCATCTGTAACAATCTCATTATCTTATTTTTTTCTCAAGGAGGTGAGCAGTTGCCAGCTTATGCTCAAGGAATAACTAGGGCAGAAGGAATCGTGTTGTCTCTCCTACCACCATTTTAGTCGTGTATCTGTGAGGTTCAGTAGAATCGACACCGCTGTGAAAGAGGAGCAGGAGCAGGATGGCTGAGATGCCCCCAGCCGGGTAACGAGTTAGGGATAGCCGGGAGCAAAGCTCCTAGCTTCACACCTCAGAGTGATTTGCTATTTTGCAGCAGGTTTTGAAAGGTAAACAACTTCAAATGATTATTGGAAAGACTGTAACGTAACTATCATGTCTGATTAATAATGTCATCATGTGCCGCAGATACAGACCAGGAAACAGCTTTTAGTTTCCCGCATCCTGAGTAGTGAGAAGAATCTCTCCTTGTTTTCCTGCCAAGATGATCAGCTTGAAGAAGATGTGAGTAAACCACTGTGACAACTGAGTATTTCAATTTCTCTTAACTGAAAAATTTACATTGAAGTGATCATAAATAATTCAGCTAGCATAAATAAAAATAAATCCAAGTAGAATGAAAAGGTTTTCCCAAAAATTCAAGGTTCAGAAGACAGGAAGACAGGTTTTAGACCCGATGTTAACTGAACCAGTAGTGAGCTATTGAAGCTGAATCTCAGCATACTATCATAAATTATGAAACATTGACATTTCACTTTGAGTTAATGCAAAGGGCTATTTATACACTGTTTTAGAGACAGTTGCCTGGGCAAATTAACACACTTTTTCCTTCACCAGGCCAAATGTTAGCAACACTGCTATTTTTCAAAGTATCAAACTATTTGCATATTGAAAATGTTTTAATACAATCTATTCCCCAGGGCTCTGTGTGAGTTACTTTGAAAAGGTAATCAGTCATAATTCATTGGCTGCTTGATCCAAAATATAAATCAATTCAAAATATTACTGATGTTTTTATGGGAGAGGTTGTGCATCATCTGGGAATTGCTTTCTGTTTGTAGGGCCACAGGCCACCAACATGAGAGAAGGCATTTGATGGGCTACGATTGCCTTTCTGGGCTCGCTACCAATAAAAGGTCTGGAGAGCAGATAGCAGTGGAAGAACTAGGCATGAGCAAGTAACAAAAATATTCACTATACTTGCCTGAAATTTGAACTTTGGATGTGACTGCATGTTGAAGTACCAGTTTATTCCTCATGTGTATTGGCAATCCTTTTGCCTTTTTTTTCCCCCAAAAGGTGGAAAATTTGAACACTCCAAAATTACTTTTTTTGTGAGAATACTTTTTACAGATCAATGCTTTAGCTGTCATTGCAGTAAAGCATCAGTTAAGAATGTACTTAAATACTGAATGTTTAGGCTTATAAACATATTCAAGTGCTTCACTAAACTGGGGTTAAGAATAATTAAAATAATTATTTGAAATGTTGTCCTACTGATATGAAAATCACTAGTCACCTTTAGTAAAATCCATGGTTTTCGGTTCCATCATTATGAACAAGATCATAGAATCACAGAAACATAGAATGGTTTGGGTTGTAAGAGACCTTAAAGACCATCTAGTTCCAACCCCCCTGCCATGGGCAGGGACACCTTCCACTAGACCAGGTTGCTCAAAGCCTCATCCAGCCTGGCCTTGAACACTTCCAGGGATGGGGCATCCACAGCTTCTCTGGGCAACGTGTTCCAGTGCCTCCCCACCCTCTCCATGAAGAACTTCTTCCTGATATCTAATCTAACCCTCCCTGCTTTCAATTTAAACCCGTTCCCCCTTGTCCTGTCCCTACAGACCCTTGTAAAAAGTCCCCCCCAGCTTCCTTGTAGCCCCTTCAGGTACTGGAAGGCTGCAATAAGGTCTCCCCAGAGCCTTCTCTTCTCCAGGCTGAACTAGCTCAACTCTCTCAGCCTTTCATCATAGGAGAGGGGCTCCAGCCCTCTGAGCATTTTCCTGGCCTCCTCTGGACTCGCTCCAACCAGTCTATATCCTTCTGATGCTGAGGGCTCCACAGCTGGACGCAGCACTCCAGGTGGGGTCTCACCAGAGCAGAGTAGAGGGGCAGAATCCCCTCCCTCGACCTGCTGGCCACACTTCTCCTGATGCAGCCCAGGATACGGTTGGCTTTCTGGGCTGCCAGATATTCTGTATCTCCTGCTCAGAGCCTTTTCTTTATCTCAGAGTTAAAATCTCCCAAATCAGAAGTGCCTCAAAACTGATGTGAACAAATCTGCAGCGGAGTATCACAGTTCCATATCCCGCAGGTGGGTTTCCCTCTGACTCTCATTCCCTGTAGAGAGGCAGTCTCTTGGTCATACCAAGGACTGCTGTATAAATTTCTTGCAGCTTTTTTGTCTCTTCTCACTTCTTGTGGCAATGGGTAACACTAGTGCAGTGGTAAGAAAGTTAACAAGTAGTGACAGTGCTCATGGACTTCTCTAGAAACGTGATGTGGCAGCACAAGACAGCTCAGTGGTGACAACACCAGGAATTTGCTTTGAGGCCATTCTTCGTGTTTCCTCAAAAAGCGATTCCTGTACAAGTGGTGTTCAAGGACACTGCATGGCACTGCTCTGCGAGAGGGTCGGCAACAGAGGGGTTTGCAACCTGCAGGTGCTCCCACAGGAATACCTAAGGGGATAGGTAGGGTACATAGCTTATCGCTAGCTAGCGGTGCCGTTCAACACAATCTCCTGTTAATGCAGACAACATTGCATTAGGGGTTACCATGACTCTCCATCTCCTTTAGAGACTGCAGTGAGCAAAAAATCTGTTTTGACAGTATATATTGAAACATTTCTCTTGGTTCGAGCTGGTGTGTCTGCAATTTCGATCATTTCAAGGAAACAGCAATATTTGTGAAGGACTGGTTCAGCTTTGATAATTTAACTTTGATTATTAAAGTTTGCTTTACTTTTTGCTCTGTTTCGCTCCTCCCAGCTGTAGCCCGGTCTCAGTTGAGCCAGGCTGTGCATAGCACTGACCCCAAGGGGAGTGGATCAAATTCCCGGCCTCTCTTCGCACGGAGCAGAACTGCCAGTCAAAGAGGGTTGAAGTGTCATCAGTGAGCCGAAGGGACATCATGGCAGGCGATGCTGGGATGCTCACCCTCCATCAGGGTAATAAGCTGCATTCGATAGCTTGATCTAAAGTACCAAATCCTGCTCCCAGAAAATTGAGAGCAGGGTTTGATGGCTTCTTTATTTTATTTTGTTGAAACAGATCTGAGAGAGGAAGGAAGTGCTGTGTGGAGCCAGAATTTTCCCATTTGTCTCACAGCTCTGCTAGTGAGATTCTAGGTAGCCCTTGACCTCTACCTTAACCTCCTCAAGTTTGATTGCCCATTTTGAAAAAATAAATAGAGTCACTGAGGAAGATAATACAAGGAAAGATGATCTTTTTCTGAATTCACTGGTCAAATTGGAGTTCGATTCACTATTTTGCTATCTGTAACTTGTGAGATTTCAGAGAAATCATGGGTTATCTCAGTGTCTCAGATTTTCTGTCAGTGACACAGATTTTGTGTCTTCTGTTTTTAGACAAAAAACATACCTATCTTCATGTATTTTACAGTGATATACCTTCTAGAGGTCTGACTTCAAATGAGGGCCTTTAATTTTAATAACAGGGTACAATAAATAGTTCTGAGTTTTCCCTTTGGAGCACTCTGAGGTCAGTGGAAAGATGCTGCAGAAGAACTGTGTGTTGTGTTAGTTAATACACGAGAAAAGAATGAAATGAAAGCAACTTGATTTTGTAATAATTGTGAAAGTTACTGCAACCAGACAGTGGAAAGCCCTAAGGACCGAGGATGCTGTCCAGCACAGGGGAAGGACTGATTGTACCCACAATAGTTTAATATAGCTTTTTCTGTTCATTGTACCAAGAAGTGACTCCAGTAAACATTAAAATATGTGCTTCACTTGATAGACGAGTGGCTTTTTGACTTCAGTTTTAATGCACATTTAAGCTTAGGCATGACTGTTTGCAGGGTGGAGATTTAGTACGGGATTCCCTGGTCCTTTGCACACATGATTTCATTAGGTGTTGTCTGTTTCTGTAGCATTGCCTCAGGGCATGAACCAAGCTCAGCTGAAGTCAGGGGGGATCTCTACAGATTTTCATGGTAGTTGGACTGGACCCTTTATAGGAAACAAAAACAGATTTTGTGGAACATAAAAGTAAAAAAAAATCCTCCCATATTTTTGGGGATGAAATACTCATTTCCTGTTTTAGGACTTGAGACTTTATAAATCAAGCTTCTAACCAGAGCAAAATTTTACCAGCTGTACTATAAGCTGCTGAAAATAAGGGGAAAGTATAACATACTCTTAGCAAACCCGTAGTTTTAACTGAGCAGAAGGCATTGCTTGGCTGCACA
>NW_010245603.1:20555-23257 GCF_000690775.1 Eurypyga helias | reverse complement strand
AGCAGGAGGTAATGATTGTGTTTATTTGGGTTCACAGGTTCTTTTGCTGTTGCATGCTTTCTTGATACCTGTTTTTTAAAAAAAATCTATACAGATTATATTTACAAATGCCAGTTTATCTGTGGTTTCATGCCATAGCTGTCATCTCACATGAGGTGAGATGACTTTCAGTTGACATGCCAAGCCATCCTTGCTCAACTTGTATCACTGCTCCAGTTTCTGCTGTTGGCATCAGCTTGTAATAGAGTTACAGAATTAAAAGCTTGTCATTCCTGAAAGCCTTCTTGGTAATGGGCAGAGTTTGAGACACAGATTTGAGTCTTATTTGACTGCATTGTTATTTTCACTCTTTTGGTGGCCACATTAATGGCAGATTGGCAAGTGCAATTCGTACTTTCAGTGTTGGCTTTGCATGCTTTCTCTGTCCTCTGGTTCCAGCCGAATCATTCCCTAACCACAATACCTGGTGGTTGCACTAGGTGAGATGATAGATAACAATCAGAAGTGTTGCAAAGCATGGAGAAGGGGGAGGATAAAAGAGAGGGGAGGAAAGGAAAACATTAACTATCCACTCGTCAAGTAAGAACATCCAATATGCTGGTTGTTGATGACTTAAGTAAAGACAAGTAAGAATAATCAACTGTCTAGTAGGACATAAAAAAGAAAGTAGATACCATAAAGGATGAAAGAACAGCTTAAATGAATGGATAAAATGTGATAAAAATCAATCAAGACTAGTCTAGCATTGTCAGATTGGAGTGTCTTTGTGTTTTGAGTGCTGGTACCTGCTAAATGCCTGCTGCCTCACAGGTCCTCAAATAACCAACTGGACCTGAGAAGTCAGAAGGTCCAGTTTTGCAAGGTCTCTAATATTTTAATGACACCCTTTCCCAGTTTTCTGGAGGTAACTGCAAAGGTTATTGTCGTTAATGGTTACATACCCAGAAGGTTAGTCTCTGTCTGAGGGTTAAAGGAAGAGCCAAAGGAAGAACAAGGGCTGATTCGTTTAAAAATACCTAATTTACAGGTGCTGCAAGTTTTGAGGGCAATTTGCAATAAATAGAAAGGGCCCTGGTTAATTGTTGGTTGTTCAACACCCACTGAAAATCAGGAAGCTCTATCATTTCCTTCCATCTGGGAAACTGAATCGTAGTTGCAACTCTTATCCTGGGGCCACGAGGGCAGAAATGGATTCTCTGGTTTCTATTAAGATGCAAATTGAGATCTTTTCCACTTTAGAGAAGTGATGGTATCTCTTCATAGAGTGAATTCATTGGTATCTAGTAGGTCTTTTTCAATCATTTTCTTCTTTCTTGCAACATATTTTTATAAGTTTTACAGGAATTTAATATCTTTGAGATCACTATCCTTCAAAACAGAGATCCAAAATTTTGGGAGCAGACTGACTGACAGAACCAGTCATATGCAGTGCGACAGAACAAGGCACAAACCTCAGCAAACCAAGCTGCAAACACTCCTCAGAAGGGGCACTGCACTGTGGCCTGAACTTAGGGAGATGCTAGGTGGATTTGATATTTGTTATTGACACCTTATAACAATGTGACCCCTGGCTGAAGTCATTTTGCTTTCAGTCCTGAGTCAGTGGTGAAACTGTTGCGATCTTCAGTGAGATCAAGCTTTTGCCTTTTGATTCCCATAGAAAAGAACTTCCTATCACATAGCACCTGGCCAAATCGATTACATCAAAAGCAACATTACAAGAGGCCCTTTTCCCTTCATGCAAATATGTCTCGTTCATCATCCTTCTAGAGACAACACAAACCAAGGCTCTGTTATCCCACTGTGCTGGTTTTAGTTGGGACAGAATTAATTTTCTTCACAGTAGCTGGTATGAGGCTGTGTTTTGGATTTGTGCTGAGAAGAATATTGATAACACATTCTTGGTTTTGGTTGTTGCCAAGGAATGTTTATACCAAGCCAAGGACTTTTTTCAGTTTCTGATACTGCACCAGTGCTCCCAGCTTCTTCTGTACAAGAGGCTGGGAGGGGACACAGCCAGGACATCTGACCAAACTGACCAAAGGAGTATTTCATGCCATAAAATGTCATGCTCAGTATGTAAGTTCGGGGTGGGCTGGGGACCATGTTGGATTTCTTGTTTGCTCTCGCTCTCTCTCGGTCACTCTCTCACTCGCTGGGGCTCACTCGGACTCTGGTGTGATCTCTCTCTCTCAGTCTCTCTGTCTCTGACTACTCAGGACCTTCCTGGACACCAGGTGGTGAGAAATTGTAGATTTTTTTCCATTTTCCACTATTTTAATTACATATTAGTAGTAGTAATTTTAGTGTTACTAGTATTGTTGGCATTATCGGTATTGTTAGTATTATTCGTATCACTACTTTATTAATTTATATTCAATTATTAAATTGTTCTTATCTCAACCCATGAGTTTCCATGTCTTTTCCTCTGATTCTCCTCTTCCACTGGAGGAGTGGGGAGGTGAGCGAGTGGCTGCATGTTACTTAGCTGCCGTCTGGGATTAAACCACAACATCCACCCAGCAGAAATCCCTCTTCTCTCACTAGCACCTTTTCAGGTGGAAAGGTGTTTTAATCTGAGGAGGTTGTGTGATGAGATTATGGCTATTTCTGTCCCATGGATGAGATAGGAATCCATGGGATAGGTACCCTCTAAAGTATCACCAGCTTCTGTGCTGTATTTAGGAGGCTACTGTACAAAA
>NW_010245603.1:0-20534 GCF_000690775.1 Eurypyga helias | reverse complement strand
GAGTGTTTTAATGCAAAAAGCAATTCTATTCCTAGTAGGTACATTTAAAGCCTTTTTATTGTCTTTGTTACACTCTACTGTTGCTCCCTATATTCCACAGGGCTTCTGGAGCCGTTAGTGAGTGTGTGACATGCATACAATAAGGTGGTCAAACTACTCTTATTTCATGTATGTCAATTAGCTACTGGGATTAACTACACTAGAAAGAAGCAGCAAGGACAAACTGAGGGAACCAACTAAAGGCAGGCCTAGGACAGCAGGTGAACTGAGAGAGAGGAGTGGGTATTTAAGAAACACACTAGGGCGACAGCTGGAGAAAATGAGACATGAAAGAACTTGAAGAACACAGGCTGGGGATGCCTGGGGAATGATGCTTCTGTGAGACATATAGAATCATAGAATTATAGACTTGTTTTGGATGGAAAAGACCCTTGAAATCATTGAGTCCAACCATTAACCTAACACTGCCAAACCCACCACTAAACCATGTCACTAACTGCCACATCAACATGTTTTTAAATATCTCCAGGAATGGTGACTTCACCACCTGTTCCAATGCCTGACAACCCTTTCAGTGAAGAATTTTTTCCTAATATCAGATGTAAACTTCTCCTGGCACAATTTGAGGCTGTTTCCTCTTGTCCTATCACTTGTCATTTGGGAAAAGATACCAAGCCCCACCTCTGCACCCTCCTTTCAGGCAGTTGTAGAGAGCGATCAGGTCTCCCCTGAGCTTCCTCTTCTCCAGCTGAACTCTCCCAGCTCCCTCAGCAGCTCCTCACAGCACTTGTGCTCCAGACCCTTCCCCAGCTCTGTTCCCTTCTCTGGACACGCTCCAGCACCTCAGTGTCCTTCTTGCAGTGAGGCACCAAAACCATGTTAAAAGTCTAAAAGAAAGTAAAATCTGAGGAGTGGTTGAGGCTCTTGAGGCATGACCTTCAAGAGCAGAGGGAGCCCAGCCAGTGGTTAGGAAAGCTGGAGGCTATTTGAAGGGATGTGTGCATCCTAAAGACTGGTAATGCATGTTGTGAGACAGAGGAGGCCTCACAGATTTTAACAAGGCCCCAAGACAAAAGCTGAGACTATGACTCTCTGGACTGAAGGATTCATCATACTGTTAGGCCTTCCTCACCATCTGAAAACCAGGAGCTTATTGCCATTTCATCTGTACTTGGAGGGGTTGAACATAGCAAGGAAATCTCCTCAACTAAACTAATATAAAGTTGAAAAAGAAAATCTATATATTTGTTTTAGCTAGCATAAATTCCATGTGAGAATTCCTGGATTGATCTTCACTGGAGATCAATCATTTGATGGAGTTCCACACTTCATTTATGCGTTGCAGCAATAACCAGGGAGGTGCTAGACTGGATCCAGCCAGACACCAGTGGGATGCAGAAGCCTGGCTCTGAGTGTGTCTGCCTCCTGATGTTTTGCAGGGAGAGGCAAGAAACGCCCTAACAGATGATGAGGGAATAACTTACAGACAGAAAGTTTCTTCTGGATATCTACAGACAGTCATTGATTGGCTTCTGCCCTGAGGCATTACAGTTTATATCCCTAATATTTTTTTATATTGCCTAATAAAACTGTTGGCTGTTGCCATTACATGGGTAATGGACATTTATATAAAACTCTTTATGAGCTGTAGATGGAGATCATCCTCTTCACCACACACATGGAGCCACCTCTGGAGTAAAATGCAGTAGCTGTTTAATAGCCTGGCACTCTTAATACACACCAGTAACACCAAAAGGAAGAATGACTCCTCATCAAGTTGAGACTGAATGAGAAGTTTAGAAAACCAGATTTTCCTTCTCCCAGATGAGGTTAGACCAACACAGGGCCTTTCTGTGCTTCCTGGAAGTCATTAACTCGAGGCAGATAGGGTTTCTATTGTATATTGCCTTTAGAAAGAGAGAAAACCACAGCTTTTCATATGTACCATGAAGGATTTCCTCTCCAAGGGTCATCTGCTGCAGTTTGAGAGGAATAGCAGATTCCAGCACCCACTGAATTAAGCCAAACATGTTTCTTCAGTGAGATTTTCTGTAGAAAAAAATGTCTACTTGAACACATTTGCCTTTAGTCATTTATTATTTTTTACTCATCAGTTGAAATAAAATACTGTGTTTTTATTTTAATTCTACTTTTGCAGATCACAAGCATTTATTCCTCTAGGACTGAAGTAAAGTCATTGTTAAAACTGAAAGTGGTAACTGATTGCCATTTCCCTTCACAGAACCATTGTTCAAAAGACGGAGTGAAGTATAGCTAGAGAAGCTATGAAGTGCTTGGTCTCGTCAAGGGAAAGGACTGTGTGAAAGATGTAAATAGCTAGTATGTTAAAAAAAAATGCAATTTGGCAATATTTGCAAAGAATCTACATAACATTTCAAGACTGTGAGAAGAGAACAATTTCTATTTTTTTCGGTTCACACAGTATATAACATTAGAATCAAAAATCTGTTTTTTTTTTTTAAAAAAAGGATATTTTTCCTCTCATTGCTTTTGTATACTGAACAATATTCAACAGTCATGTAAAGTTTTCTATCTTCAGAAGATGAGAATTAGTTAAAAGAAAATTAAAAATAAACTCCATAACCTCCCAAAGATAAATATTGCTTTCCTATGGCATTTGGGGAAACTGAGAACAGAGCGTAAGTGGGTTGCTGAGGGCTTCACTTACCTGAGCCTGCGCTAGAAAAGCAGAGTCCTTGTCTCATAGGTTTTCATCCTAAAAAGGTGCAGGGGAGTTTGTAGCCATACCATTAATTTCCCTGTCTTTTTTAATACTTGCCATCATTATAACGTATCTTACCCATTTGAGTTAATCGGATATAAAACATTAACTTTTGCAGAGGTATTAGAGCTTCACCAAAGAGCACTCGCAGATATTACAGAGTAACATCAAAATTAACATGGAAGCAATTTAGTCCTGCAGTTTAAATGCCTTCAGCAAAGGATTAAGATTTTCCCATCACCACTCAAGCACTTCCTTACATACTCCTTGCTTATCGTGCTCCCCTTACTTATTGACCTAGTTACCTTTTTGACATAAAAACGATGCTGGCAATCTTTCCTTTGGTTCCTGATAGTTTCATCATGTAATTCAAAAAAGAAAGTACCAATGTTTTTATCAATGCATGGCTTATACTTTTCTCTAGATATTACCTATAATATCCAGATGACTTAACATTTGTGAAGCTTGTCCCCCTCCAGGGCAAAGACTGAAAATAAATGATGATATGAGAAGCATTATGGGGTAGAAGAAGGCAGCATTTGTTAATACATCCCAATCAAGCCTGATGAGAAAGCCTAGCATATCAGTGCTGTGGATTAGCAATGAAATAGGATAAAATAAACATTTTCCTGCTGGTAGAGGTGATTGTGTTGAAAAAGCTGAGGGCATTTTGGCTTGTAGCAAATAAATTCATCTTCTCTTGCAGTGCACCCGGTGAAAGTAAGTTTTCTAACTGACAGATTACGAGAGACAGTGTAGGTGGAGGTGAACAGCAAATGTAACCATCAACACATTTCAACCAGAGAGGCACAACACGAGCTTGGTGCATGCAACCATGTCCCTTTAGATAAGAGAACATACATTTTTAAAATATTTGCAGGTGACATTTCATGTGATGCACTGATCCAATTTGCCTGGACCCCTTTTATTAATCCACTACTAGATCTCTTTTTTTTTAAGCAGTACTGCTTGTGTTGTAAATATGATCTAGGAGAAAGTTACATCTGCTTGGACTCTCTTGCTGATGGGAAGATGGGAAAACCAACTGATGTGAGCATCACATTGCAGGGTGCCCTGGGCTGGAAGGCAAGAGCACTCTGGGTTCAGAGGGACTCAGAATACACACTGAAGCCTGGTCTTGGAGAGATAACAAGAACCTTTTGTTGTTTCTTTATCCCAGGAGCCCTTTAGATGATATTTGCATGGGTGGTGGGAGAGCATAGACTGGAAGCACTGGGACAGAAAGTGTATCAGGGAGACCTAGAGACTGGATTGTGGGAAATAACAGGGAAGGTGCAACCAGGAGTATAGTCCTGTATGGCAAAAGAGGGGAGATGGAGGGACACCATGGCAGGAAGAGTGGTACAGGAAGTGGATGCAGGAAGGCTGGAGCCCATCTCAAGGAGAAAACAACCATGTAGGAGGGGAAACAAAGTTTAGCCAGTACTTGGACAGGTATGCTTATGGAGAGCAGCCCCATCCCCTTCCTGTTTGAACTGCACGTCATCTACACCTACAGGTATTTATTGAAATTCAAATTCCTTAATTTTCAGCTGAACTTGATCCTCTCACATCTCTGAACTCAGAGCAGGTGCATGAGCTTCTTAAATCAAGAGGGAGAGTCTTCCCCCTTCCAGAAGGGGAAAGTGGTAAAAACTGGTGTCTCACAGTGATGGGACAAATACACGTTTCTGAAGCTCACAGTTCGCTTTGGTTGGAAAGACACCTTTAGCATCTAGAAAGGGGCCTGGACTTTGGAGTCTGGCTGCAGAAGAAGTGCAAGAAGTGGCAAAACAGATTCAAGGGAGACCTTACATCAGAGCTAGGAGTGCTTGTGCTGCCCTGTTTCAGAAAATTCTGCCTCTTAACCCAAAGTTTACAACAGCTTCAGTCTTCTTTCAAGGAGAGTCCATGGTGATGTTGCCCAGTGTTGAGGCTGGTAGGTAGGCCCACCTTATGGTTTATTCCTGAGTATGATACTGCACATTGTTAATGCTAATGTTGACTTGGGAGTGTGGAGCACTTGAAGAGTGACAGTGCCCCAAGGGGACGACCTCCAAGGTACAGAGCAAACTTGATGTGGTCTGGGCTGCTACCGAGGGACTTCCCCTTGGGCTGTGTTTGTAAAGACTGTTGAAGCAAGAGTAGGGGGATCTGTATGTGGATATTTCTTTCCCATTTCTCCCTCCCCAGGTGCTGTCCCAAGCCACACGTCTCTCACAAAGCCAGATGCACTTCTATCACAGCAGTGCTGACACCGATGCGTGGTATTGACGTTTCCCCACAGCATCATTACCCTTTGGTCAAGCGCTGGGCTACAGCATTCTTCCACGATGCTGGCTGGTAAGGTTAGGAGGAGGAATACTGCTCTGTCAGGCTGGGCCGTCTCCAGGTTATTAAATTCTTTCTTTTCTAACCTTATAAAACCGGGAGGCTGCCGCCAAGCTGTCTCTTGGCCCTTGGTCTGTGCTAACATCTGATCCATGGCTGGAGGAAGGTACTTGGCCTGGGACGAGTGATGTCAGGGACTCTCTGACAAGTTAACAGTGTAAAGAACTGAGCTCTAGCACTTGGGAACATTTCTGGCGCTGTTTGTAAGCAGAAGTGTATATAAGCTTATAAGCATATGTGTAAGCATACTCTCTAACTACTGTTTCCCCACAAACCCTGTCATTTTTCAATGATTCTTCATTTATTCAATCCAGATAGAAGCTGGTTCCTTCTTTTTTTTCATGCTCCTGCATATTTTAAATCTGGAAAGAATGTTTGTGATCTTCCAGTCTGATTGCCCACGTAACACTGCATTTCCCCATCAGTCGACAAAAGTGATAGTTAAATGGTTAAGGCGTTCCCTTTACAAGCAAACAACCTGTTCTTTTGGCGCTTTTTGGTGCACTTGGAAATGTTCACTGATAGATTTAAATTAGCAGGATACCACTTTGAATGCAAGTACACCAGCTTTTAGCCTGCTTTCATTTAGAAACGAGGCTTCTGTGCTCATATTCTCTGTGCATCTATCTGTCAGTCTCTTCCCCAGGGTTTTTTTGGCTTGTGCAATTTCAATCACATTTAGCAGTGGTCCCAAGGAGATTATTTTTGACAAGTTCTAATATAACAGAGGGTGGATTGATGAGAGAGACACCCTTAATATCCCTGGGATAAGGGCCATGACACGAACTGAAGTGTTATTAAGGCATCAGAAAGTACAACTGCAAGGTAGAGATCCATAGGAGACCAGGATTCCCCAGTTACACTGCTTGCTGATAAGCATGTTGCATGTTTTGTCCATATTTACCAATCTGACCATAATATAGGTCTTATGGATTTTCTCCAGTCTTATTCACTCCCACCACTAAGTCCTGGATGAGTGGGATTCCTCCTTTCCCCCCTCCTATGTAAATCTGAAGACATTGCTGGATCTGATCCCAACAGGCCCTTTTCTTTGAAAAATGAATATGATCTGAATATAGAACTAGCATCAACAGGCCAGAAACTCACAACTTTATTTTTCATGTGAATAAGTAAGAATCTTTTGGCAATTTTCAGCTTGAATGTCTATTCTGTTTATGCATCACAGCAGAGGGAAAAAAAGGGAAAGTTATAAAACTATTTTTGGAGTTGAATTAGTAATGGAAAAGATGTTCCAGAAATCACCTCTGTGTCACTCACGGTCTCTGGTGCTGGCACACTCTGGCTCGGGACTTGCTGCTGGGTTTTTGAACAAAAGCTGTAAACTGGAAAAATAAACCAGGTTGCAGCTCCAATTCTGTGATGTCTATGCGCTGAACTGGATCCTAGGAAGATGGAACAGCCTTCTCCTGTAGCAAGTGGCAGAATATGAAGCAGCTGGTAGCACACACAAAAAAAAAAGCAGGAAAAAAATAGGAAAAAAAAGAGAAGAAATTATAAAAATCTCATGCAAACACTAGTGAATCATTCCCACAGGCTTTCTGCTTGCCCACTGTGCTTCCTGAGTGCCAAGACTAAGGAAAATCACACCACTTTACTAAGGTAAGCTGCTTTCTGAAGGCAAGCCTGGTGTGCGCACGCTCCATTTGAGGGAGGGCATTGCAGCCTTAACCCACTGTGAAGAAGTCCAGATGGTGGCATGAGATTTTGGATGAGCAGCAGTGCCATCGAAGTGATAGCAGTGAGCCTGCTGTCCTTCTAGCCCCACTCTGAAGACAAGTGGCCTACTGTTAGGTTAACCCTGCTGCTGTCACCCCACTGGGACAAGAGAGCCCTGGCATGCAGGACAGCCTTGTCCTGCAGGTCTGCTTTCTCGCTGGGTATGTGTGCAAGTTCACCTGGATGATGCTTCACTTCAGGCTGTACCCACAAGCTCATAGCTGGCACAGAGCGGCACTTGCAGGCTTGCGAGGGCCATTTCACCCGTTTTGGGGCTGAAAAAATCATTGGGATTCATCTGACAACAGCAGCCAGGGTGGGATGCCTGCAGTAGGATGGCTCTGGGAGGTGCTGCCAATCAGCTGCATCTCCGAGAAGGGAAACGGTGGTTAAGCTGGGTCTGGGAGAACACGCTTGCTATGTCAGGCAAACGCCGGGGAGATGGGCGGAGGTCAGACCAGGTCAAAAGAGAACATAAGTTGAATTTTTGGCCTGTAGTGGAAGTATCTTGAATGGGAAGTGACAGAAGTTCATGGCCAGTGGAGGGATGAGGATTGCTTGACGGAAAAATATCTCATTCTCACAGGTGCTGTGTCTGAGGGCACTAAATTGGGTGCTAGTGCCAAAATCACACATGATTCTTTTACAAGGTGTTCTGTGGGTCAGCTCAGGTGGAGATGGTTAACACCTGGTTGCCTAAGTGGGTGGGTTATATCACCAAACTCTAGAGTTGTCTGACTGCTCCAGCTGATTTGTGTAGGCAGGGATGCAAAGCATGGTTAAGCATCAACTCCAAACTATGCTCCTTTTATGAAAGGCATCATAGCTCGTTAAAAGGGATGTGTCTGTGCTGTGTTTAAGATATGTTTATGCTGCTTGTGTGCAATGGTAGAGTTCAAAAATTATAAGATTCCCCACACAAAATAAGTGATGAGAAAATGAAGTTCAGATTTTGGGACATGCATTGTCACAAACACTATTCCAGACAGTAGAAACAAATCCTGATGAAGATTGCCAATACAATAAAATGAGTATAGAGCAAAAGAAATAGCTTTCCCTTTGATACCACTGCAGTTTGCTGGTAAATAATTGCTCAGTTTCTGGAAATCAGTAACTAATTATCCTGAAAAATAATGGTTCTTTAAGAGTATAAATATCTTTAAAAAGCAATTAAAAATAATTATAACTCAAAACAATCAACCGATTTGAGAAAAATAATCATCCTAGATGGGAGACTACAAGCTGCACATCGAGGAAAAATTTGTGTTTCAGATTTTGTGAAAGTTTTTTTAGCACCAATTTTGTCTACTGCTATGGATTGTCCCGTCACGGCCTGCCTGTTGATTGTGTTGAAGTGACCCATGCCAGCTGAAAGGCTCCTCATATACCTGACCTTTGCAGCACTGTGAGAAACACAACCCAGTTTCTGGGATTCATCTTTGCATTTTGGGTCGCAACCACTCCAAGTGGGTTTTTATCTATGTCAGTGCTTTTCAGGAAAGTTGTTTTATTGAAAAAGCATGTTTTTTCTGCCTGTCAGATTTACTGAATTTTTTTTTTTTTTAAGAGCTAGACAGGCTTGAAATTAAAGCAACAAGCAATGTGTTAACAGGATTAACTGCTTAATTATGAAATTGGTAGGAAGAAGAAGAAACCCATGGAAGGCAGCCTTTGATTACAATTAAACCCATGTTCCCCCTCAGCTGTTTTAGAGCTAACTAAGAACTAAACTAGGAAGCTGCAACAGCATGGTATTGTGCCCATGACTGGTCTGGCTTGGTTTGGGAGACCTCAGGCTCCATTTGCCTGCTTCCTTTATTAAAGGCAAATTCTTCTTTGCTTTTGCTACCTGTCTTTGGCCTAACTTCTCCTGGTTGTTCCAAGTAGGAATATAATATTAAAACTTGTACTGGATATGATTGTGATAGCTCACAAGTTTCTCCCAGGTATCTAGGACTGTGTTTCCCTGCTGTGTACTATTTTTCTGTAGCTGAATTAAAAAATACAGATAGAGCAAGCTGGACCTCTTCTCATGCTCAAGGTGTTTCTCTGAATTTACTTTATGGTTATATTTCACAATTGCCTAAAGTTTTGCCATACCTTGTAAACCCCACTGGAGTTTCACCTTACAAAGAATTTGGCCTCAAATATAACACCATGCTTTTACATTTTTTTTTTTTTTTTCCATCCCCAGACTATGGTGTGCTGCCTCTCCTCCTGCTGACAGAGCTGTTGTGGGATAGCCCTGTCAACTGCTTCAGGAAACCGGGTTTCTTTGGCTGTGCAACACCTTGCATTGTGAAACCACATCCTTACATGTTATAAAAGGTAATGCTTTTCCAGCCTTTTATAGTTGCTTTTTGTATTTCTGTGATATTCTGAGAATCCACGAGGAAAGGATGGACTAGGTTAAACAATTTCTATGTAGATACATAGCTTATTTGCATGTAGGTATGTAAACTCAAAGTCCAAAAACGTCCCACATGTCCTCTTCAAAACCTGCATGCAATGCTTAATTTATTTTTTTGGGTGGGGTGACCAACACTCAAGATCAGACTGACATGGCTCATAGAGCCACATGCATAAAATGTATGGAGGATTCAAATCCTGCAGAGAACTATGATGAATTATGTCTTATTCTTGAAAAGGACACTGTTCTCCTTTTTCTCACAAGTTTTGGGTGAAAGCAAATGGCACCTGAGATCCTTTCCAGACCCATTTCCTACAGTTTCTATTATCTACTAATTTTCCGATTTAACTTTTTTTTTCTTTGATAAGGACCATACTATATTAATAACATAGATGGCAAATAGAGCATTTTGAGTATTTTTCCTGTTACCTCTCCTCTCTGCTAAGCACTTCCTGTCAGGTTTGGGGTCCTGCCATCGCAGAAATATCCTTCAAACAAGACAAAAAGAATTGGCTCCAATTTAACCATAGATCCCCTAAAAATATCTCTAAAACTCAGGCTACCAGTATATGATGCCAAATTTGCTTTTGTGTCTGCTTCAGTTTAGGCTGTGAGGTTCATCGCTATGGGCCAAATTTGGCCCTAACCTCTGCCTGTCTGTCTGTTTATCTGTCTGTCTGGAGGAGCCATCAGGTAGCTTGTTCAGACTGTAGGGTATTGAGTGAGTGAAAGGTAAGTTGATTCAGAAACAATGAAAATCTCTGTTAAGTGGTAGGTAGCCTGGGTTGAGGCAATTCTGACAGTAGACAAATTAAAAACAAGTTTTTCTGAATGATAAGGAAAAGACATGGACTTGAACATAGCTATGAAAACAATGACATCTGCATAGCAGGGCCAAAAATCAAGCAGAAGACCTGAGAAGAATAAGGCAGTGAGCCAGAATAGGCTGGGAAAGACTTGAGGCAGCAGAAAAAGGTCCCGTGATAGAGCCGCGTGGATAAAAGACGCCTAAAATGACATGAAGCCCAACTGGCTAATTTTACTATTTCAACATTTTGAGAAAAAATTTCAAGCAGGAGGACTGACTTTGTCTTGGCCATATGGCTTTAAATGTTCTGACCCACAGGACATGCCATGAAGCCAAATTTGTCATCTAGAACAGAGGTATAACGTCGATGTCTGGAGTCAGGGAAGTCCCCAAACTCATCCCTCAGCCTCTGGGCTAATGGCAGCAGAGGGGCTTAAAAACCAGAGCATCTGATGCGTGGAGGAGTCCCTATATTGTGAGTACCTCATGCTTCTGCAGCACATTTGGCATCTCAGTCAACGTTGTGCCTTGCTTAATGTGTGCTCCAGGATGCTCTTGAGGCCTGTGGAGCTGGCAAAAAATCATATTTTGTGCTGCTTTATTTTACATCAAAAAGGCTGCATGACTCGCGTGACACAATAGAACATGGAAGATGAATTCCTACAGACTATCTACCCACATGCACATACACAAAGGTAAAAAAGAACAGAATACATTTCAACACGACATCGGCCCGTAGTAAGGCCATAGTTATGAGCAGCTGAATGCAGAAAGCTGAAGTCAAAGTGGGACCATTAAATCACTGCACTTCCTGCACATAACAGGGTATTGCATTTCATTCAGTGACCCTGCACGGAGGCAAAGCTTGTGTTTGTCTGAGGCACAGTTTCCAGAAAGGCGGAGTCCTCCAAAAGCGCTGAACGATGGGGAATTCACCACTTCCTTTGGTAGTTTGTTCAGGGGGTTAAGCACTCTTGGTTTATTAAAAATGTGTGCTTTATTGTATTTTCATTTTGTATTTTTATTCTTTAGCTTCCATGGTTTAATATTTTGCCTATTTCTGCTAGAATGAAGAGAGTTTTATAGCTCATACTGGGTGCCCTTGTGGTCCAGTGCAGCTTTTTAAGTAATTTCTCAATTATTCTTTTTGATAGGTAGATTGAACTCTGTCATGCTTGTGCCACTAGGCATTTATTCTGTTTCTCAGATAATTTTGTGTAGCCCTTTCTAATTTGCAGCGTAATTTTGATATCTGAGGGCCAGGTCAGGATCCAGGACGGAAGATGCTGCCTTGCTAATGCAATGAATAGAAAGTAGAAAATAATCATCTCCTTACTTCTCCTGTGCTCACAGGTACAGAGACTGCTGGATGATGTTATCAAGCATTGCTCTGCAGAACAAACCATGGCCCATAGAACAGGGTATAGAGTGGCTCATGTATACACATCTCAGGTTGATGCCCTCTAGAGAGAAACCACAACCCCTCTGCATAGTGCTTGACTGGGGTCTTCTCTAGGCCACCTGCATTTGCTTCCTATCCTTCTAACTACGTTGCTGAGAAATGGAATTAAAGGGGAAGAAAAATAAAAAAGGCTTAACGCCTTCATTTTAAAGAGTCAGGAAATATCAATAAAACTGTGGGGTGAGCAAACTTGATCTAAATATGGAGTAGATCATCTATAGCTGACCATGACTAACTTTAAGGATCAGATTTAGAGAGTATCAAACTGTGCTGCAAGAAAAGTCAGTGATAAAAAAATTGTGCTTTCCTTCAAGATTTAATTTTTTAAAATTAAAAGCACAGTATCCCAGCAGTCTCTATATAGATTTTGGTCTCATCAGTTCAGCTACATCCTGCCTCTAGGCAACCCATCACAAGTATTAATCTTTTTGGCTGTTGCCTTCTCTGAGCATTACAAGTTAACCTTTCTTTAAGCTTCTGCTAGTGCAAGATGACACCATAAGAGCTGCTAACGCAAAGGAACAGGATGCCATTCCCTTTGTTGCTTTCTGGGAAGAGATGCCATCCCGTTTACCTATTCTTTTGCTGTATTAGGAAGGTCTATACTTCTGACAGCGGTAGGGACTGGGGATACTTAACAGAGTGTCTCATAAGTAAAGCAACAAATGAATGTCTTAACACAGAATGAAGTTAAGAATTCAATGGGTGCTCTTTGTCCAACTTTTTGAAGTTATTACATCTTTGTGCCATCTGGTGAACCCTCTCCCCATGCAGCAGGAAGGAGATTGGCCTCATCAAGACCCAGAAGGTCTCACAGAGCTGACCAATCACACAACTGCACAAAAATCGTGCCCTGTCCATACTCCATATGCTGGAAGCAGTACAGCCACCGATGGGCAGCTTTGGGTCCAAGTGCTTGGTGCTGCTTGGCTGTGGGTCAGCTTTTCTGGATGAATTCTTGTGCTGATGTATCTGAGCTGCTTCTGGAAAGGTCTCAGCTGTTTACACCCGACTCAACACTGTCCCATGGCAAGACATCCAGGTGAGTTGGTTCATCAGCAGTGTACGTGCTGGAAAAGCAAACAGGCTGCTCCTTTGCAAGGTCTCCTGGGCATCAGTGAAGGATGACCCAAAAGGGAAAGGCACTCAGCACAAACGGTGGAGCACTTCATCTGCTTTCTGCTGCGCTCTGATGGGCTGTGAAACAGTTAACAGTGTTAGCATAGAAGCATCTGAGTTAGCATCTTTGCCGTGAGGAGTGCAGCAGTTTATATTTCTTGGAGCAATTGTTTCAGGCTCCTCTGCTGTTCCAAGCCCACACTGCTGCTCTAGTGAAGCTCAGCTTGGGTTTTCTTCACAGTTGTGACAGCCAGAGATGTCTAAAAATACAGAGCTGAGATTTCTTACAACAATTGTGACTTCTGCCTCCTCTCTCTCCCCACCTATTCCTTCTGCCTGCCTGAGAGAAAAGTTGGGTTTGGGGGAGATTTTTCCCTAATTTTTTAAAGGTTGCTTTTAGATTAAGGCACTATGTGAAGGAAATCAATGTACTGATAGATGAGCCATTGCAAATATACAGTGAGCGTGGCACACAAACAGTTTTGGAGATTTAATCCACATTTCTAAAAACCTGTAAAATCCTTGAATTAATATGCTGTGTTGGTATGTAGTATACTATATATACTATACAACTACACAGCAATAAATTTGAAATGTAATGTTGAAATTGTGTAGGTCAGGTATATTTTAAACTTAAAAGGGAGAAGTGATACCTTTTTCTGAGCAATTCTTGCTTTCATAGCTTCTCAGTCACGGGAAGATTTTTCTTCTGATTCTGTACACACCTTTGTTTTGCCTTTTTTTTTTTTTTCTTTTACCCTGGGAGCCATATTGCCATAAGCTACAATCTTTGATTTGCTGTTTGAGAGTGGCATATGGTTCCTCCCTTCAAGGAATTTCATAAGCATATCACTTGATCTTTCATGCTTAGTAGGAATTCAAGAAACAAAAGAGATGCCAAGATGCCGGTTGGTAACAGAGGATCTGTTGCTGGGTCATTTCTGTCAGTTTATTATCAGCGTTGTACTGTATATAGTTCCCAAGGCAAAAACAGAGGAGCAATAGAGCCACAAAGTAAAGGAAGGAACTGCCCAGCCAGTTAGAGGGAGGATGGATAAAGTGAATCCCCATAGAGCTTAATCCAAGCATGATGAAGTTCATGCCCTGTCATGATTCCTTAATGTTAATGTTCTTATTGCTTTTGTGGCAATTGTTACTTTATACATTACTGAGCCATAAAAAGAGACGTACTTAAAAAAATGTCCACCCCCAAGCAAAAAAATGAACACTTGTTTGCATTTAGTAATCACTAAAAACTTGAAATTCTAAATTGGATTAATTGTGTCTATTATAAATTGATGGGGGAATAGCTATGCATTAGCCCTGAATTCTGATTACCTGAGAGGTTCAACTTGTAGTATAATTAAGAGCAACTTCATAATAGTGGTAGGTGTATGATTGAATAATACATGCATCCCCTGCTGATGAAATTCCAGGCAAAATTTTCATGTAGAAGTACAGCTATTTTTTTTCTTGTTCCTGCACTTAAAATGCTGAAGGATTATTGCAATTACAGCCCATGTTTACACTATTAGCACAGACATGCCAAAGCCCTTGCTGCAAACACCTTCAAACTTAAGAGGGGTTGGCAAAAGGATCCCAATTTTGTGGAACAGCCCTTGTTCTGCACTGCATTGTGTTCCTGGGTGCCTGTGGTGACTGGTTTAATTAGGAACATAGATCAGGGCTTGAAAGAGGCACACGTTCCAGTAATACAAGGGACAACACTTTGCTGACAGCTCCTTGTGTAATAGGTATGCCCACTAGATGGCTGTAACTGGTGTGGTCATTTATTACTTTTAAAATATTTAACATGTTCCTGTCTTCGAAGCCTTGCTTCCTCCTGTCGTCTGATGGCTTCCTGTGCTTTCTTAATGTATGATTGTGCCTTCTCACTATGTAACTCCCACATCAACCTGCAGCCGTTTCCTAGATGGAAGCTGAACGTTCATAGGCTGCAAGGCTTGACCAGCCCCTTGGGTGCTCCTGTCTGACCTGTACCGTGTGAGGTTTCGCAGCACCGTATGCACAGATGGGTGTGATTTAAGCCACACGTGTGCTTCACTTTCAGTGGCCGAATAGTCTCTGTCCTCAGTGAAATTGCCCCTGTACTAGAGGTCGAGCTGAGATGAAGGGATTTAGGAGTAAGGGCCTGAAGTGATGGGACGGGGGAGAAGCAAACTGTGAGAAGGGATAAGAACTGTGTGGTGGCACATGGAGGCTGTGGCAGGGGTGCACCCATAACCTGGGACAGTCCATTCCTCAGTGTCATGCTCTGAGCAGTGGATATGGATCTTCCTTTTCTGCTGTTCTGCCTGTTAGATGTTTAATTTTGAAATGATGCATTTGTCATCCTTGTTACCACAAGACTTGCCATTCAGCTGATCTCTTCATCCACCATATATCATGATGGTGAAAGCCTTGTCATTAGTGTGAAGGCACATCTAATCATGTTTTACTAATATCAAGGCATAGGGAGCTGAGGTAATGCTTAGCAGTTTTCAAGGCCCATTCATGCATTACAGATAGAGGGGCACGGAGAAATTACCTTCACATTGGCGCTTTGGCTTCCAGTCTCAGTGTGAGAATCATAGAATCACAGAGTAGTTTGGGTTGGAAGGGACCTTAAGGATCATCTAGTTCCAACCCCTCTGCCATGGGCAGGGACACCTTCCACTAGACCAGGTTGCTCCAAGCCTCTTCCTGCCTGGACTTGAACACTCCCAGGGATGGGGCATCCACAGCTTCTCTGGGCAACCTGTTCTGGTGCCTCACCACCCTCTCCGGGAAGAATTTCTTCCTGATATCTAATCTAAACCTCCTCACTTTCAATTTAAACCCGTTACCCCTTGTCCTGTGACTACAGGCCCTTGTAAGAAGTCCCCTCCCAGCTTCTTTGTAGGCCCAAATCTGCCTTCAGCAGTGACGCTGCAGGGTTTTGTGTTGGTATAGCAATCTCAAAACTGTAGTGTGGTGACCCAAGGGAAATGGACCACTGACAGCTTGGGTAACAATGGATTTAACATGACAGCTTCAGGTGAAAGATCTATATAATGGCTTTCCATTGCCATCACTGGAAGGTTTTGAAGCTCTGTTGGTACAGAAAGTTTGAGAACCACCATGAGTGTTTATAAATGTATATTTACACTTGTGCACAGACAACAAGTGATCACAGAAGCCCACTTAGGTACTTTTAAATTCAATAGGAGGAAAACTCTCCTCCAAAAGTAGCACGCTGTAGGTCAGTTGGTGAAAAGTCTTCTGAAGTGGTGATAACCTTAACTTTCCATGACCACCTTGGTGGTTGATGGCACTGTGGTCCTGTCTGCACAGTCATGTTGACGGTGCCAATATCATTCTTGAGGTACAACACCAGACACCTATACATCCAACACCAAGTCTCACTGCAATCGAACCTAGGTTACTACTGTTGGTTTCAGTGTGGATAAGGTAAAACCTTGGAAGGCTCTGATCAATATGTGAGCCCTGTCTGACCCTACTGAAGATGAGACACTTGTACTTCAGAGAGAGACTGGGAGCCGTGCCTGCATGGTCATTGCATCTTCAGTAACTTTTGCTGAGCAGTGTCAGGAAATGTCACATTTTCTGATCTGCTTTTCTCAGAAATCTTTCTGCTTACTTTCTGTGGGCTGAAATCTCAGCTGAACAGATGGCTTCAGCTCTAACACCTCGCCCTGAGTTCAAGCATGGTGCTTTTCGGACAGACACAAGATCTTCATAATCACTTGCAGATAAGCTTTTTTCTGTATACAGTGTGTAATTTTCAAAAGTACATTTTTCAGTTACCTAAAACTTTCAAGTGATCTGTGCCCTAACCTTTTAACTACTTATCCCTTATGTTGTTGGCCATATATTTCACACACACAAATGAAATAGAAAGCAAAACAAAAAACTCTGATTTGATACATTGCCAGAGGCTAATTATATCATGGCAAAAGCTTTCACTTTGTTTTAATGGGCTGAAGCATTTATTCTTTTTTTTTTTTCCCCCCTCTTTTTTGGCTGGAAATGTGTAATTGCCTGTCATGGATACTGTGACAGAAAGAGCCAGCCAGCACATTTTCTTCAAACTGACTGGTTCATAACCCAGTGGTACGTTTTCCAGTGTTTTTGTCTGAGCAGCGAAAGTTTAAATTTGCAAACAAGACTCTCTGTATCTTCAGCATATGAGGATAGGAAACAGTAGAACAAGTCAGCAGCAAGTTGTTTGTGAGAGACAACATGCCATCAAAACATTCTTACCGTCTGTGTGCCTGAAAAATGTTGCTTTGTCTTTATACTTTTTTCATCACAATAGTGATATATGTAGTGCAACAAAAATGTGGTCCTAGTTTTCTAGTATGGGAGAAGAAAGAGTCTCTGTTCCAGGGTGTCAGAAAGGGATTAAAAAAAAGGGGAAACCTTTTCTTAGATATGGAGAAAGTGAGGTCCAGACTGATTAATTTTCTTGCCTACCATTGCATAAGGAAGCCTACACCAAAAACCTCACACTGGAATTAGATGTCTCATATGCTAATTCCAACATTGGTTCTGCCTCTCCTACCTTGGAAAACTTGCACAGCACCTTCGCATCATTAAATTTCTCTTAATTCCCTTGCTTTAGGGGGGAAAGCTCAGTATCACCACTTGAGTGGACTTTCTTTAGAAACGTGGTGACATATACTTTATTAATTGAAAAAAAGTGCTCAATCCAGAAAAATCATGCATTCCAGATGTCATTCCACTGTCATCTTTCTCTAACAAAGTTTGTATTTCCCACCCAGCCTATGCCTACTAGATATTGACCCAACACACTCTCTTCCATGGTCATTTCTATGTTTTCTTGTTCTTCGCATGTGCAAATTGTCCTCAGTTGGTAGCTGAGATTTTGACTGTGGACATTCAACAGTGGACATCATGGATCCTGTTGGTTGGATTGAAGTGGACAGTTTTCTGCAACTTTGTCCCTTAAGCAGTTTCTTATGGCAATGAGGAAGCACTGGCAAAGGTCCTCCTTACAGCTAGAGTCAACAGAAAGCCTGGAATAAACTCCTTGCAGCATCTGCTATGGCCAAGGCAATGGAGGCTGCAGCTGGTTCCACCATTCCAAAGCAGCCACTCCTTTAATTAGAGATTAGTCACTGGATATCAATATATTCATACCCATTTTAAGGATGTTACTACCTATACAAAGGACTAGTCTTGCAATAAGGGAGAACAATGAAAGTGGGAGAATTCTTTGACTTGTTCCTTCCCAAACACATCTGATCAGTTTGGAGTGTGTGTAATACAGTTTAATACCATTCTCTCACTCCAGCATTGCATATTCTGCACATTCAAAATCTAGGATTCACAGACCCCCTCCAATTGCATGAGATAAATTCAGGAGGCTGTCAGATCACTGAAAACCCAATCCTTCCTCCCACCTCCCACTGTATTCTTGGCTTCCTTTTTCATTTGTCTTCATATTTTTCTTCTCCAGCCAGAAAAAAATAGAAAAATTTAAAAATAGTAGAAAATAAACTAACGTTATAGTCACCAGACCCAAGGAGATGCAACTTTAAGTAAATCAGTAAATATCTCAAGCCTCAATAAATCAGCAAGAGTTGGCAGCCTTGGAGCACTAACCATGAAACCTTATTTATTTTCTGTTATGTCTTTTCTGTGCATGTGTCCAGAAAGCAGCACAGCATGCTAGAAGCAATGTAAAATCTTTGGCTCTCCAGAACCCATAGTGTAACCCACTGTAATCCCATTTTCTTAATATGTGGATGTATAGAGAACCGTGTCACTGACTGGATCACAAGCTCTGCAATTCAGGTGCCTGAGTTGAAAACATAGCCATGTTACAATTTTGCTGCCATCAGCAAGCAGGTAGGTTGGTTTCTCAAGGGTGATTCAGATCTTCCATGGAGCAAGGTCCACAATGTAAAGCTAGAGCTTTGTTTTTTCCCAGGCTTTGTAGAGACAATACCTTTAAACTGAGGATATTTTCTGTCTTCTTTACTGTAACATTTACATGAAACATGCAGATACTCCTTTGGCTTCTCAGGACAACCTAGGAGAGCTCAAATCACTGTCCTCTGCAGGGTCTGTTCATACAGAGACATTTTTATACTAAATGCGGTACATGAAGTAAGTATGAAGCTTCTTGGTTTTGGATGAAAAGATGTTTCGGATGATTCAAAATCACATATGTATAGGGCAAAAGAACACTGCATTCATTTTGACCAGCAAATGACAGATGTACCTCTCCTTTACTCTTTCTCCATGGTGCCTTTACAACGCGTTGGCTTTCATATTTCAAAGCATATGCTTTTTTTTCTAGCATGGACAGAGTTGAAGACAGTTTTGTCTTCTCACTTCATCTTTGAACTTTTGCATAAGCATGCATTTCCCTTGGGAGAGGGAAAATAGAAGTCACTTTTGTAGTCTCTCTGTTTTGCAGACATGAGGATTTTCAAAGTTTCACAAGACGAGAGGTGATGTATCCATGCTAGAAAATGTCACACCCCTTATCATTTGAGTAAGCTAATGGTCGTTTCCCTTGGGCTGTCTAACATTGGAAAAACCCCAGGAATTCTGACTTTCAACTCACTAGAAGTGGAATTACAGCTGGCAGCTGAACTCATTTCAGTGAGTATGAAAATTGAGGGTGGGGGGTAAGGAGGAGAATGGCACAGCAGCTCTGTATTTCCTATGGATAAATTGGAAGTCAGATCTAAATGTTATTGAACATAGAAATCTCCTAGGATGTGGAATGCAAGAGTCTCCTCGCCTTCTCCCCCAAAGATATTAAGGTAAAACAATTTTGGAGGTAAAGAGAGAAAGGAAAGGATATATTTTCCTGTTACAAAAAAATGGGACAATGTTTGGTAAGGAGGGGCAGCTGGAATGTGCTGTACCATATTTAAATAATCCAATCAGTCTTTCTTCTGGGGAAAAAAATACCAATTTATTTGAGCAACTGCCAAGTTCCAAGAGAATAGCTTGAAATAGCAAAAATACAATTCCTAATTGTTTATAGAAATGTTGCTGTAGTTTCCCATCCTGGAGTACCTAGAGGCTATTGACAGAACCATGTAAACTGTTGTTTCTCATTGCATGCTGGACTGTACAGGCTTATTCTTGAGGGATTAATTTTATTTCCTTCAGTTTCCACAAATCTTCCAGGTAAGTCCCTGACCTCCAGCCTCTAATGCATGCTTTTGTACAGACCCAAAAAAAAAAAAAAAAGTGGAGAGACTTGTTCTGTAATAGCTTGTTATAAAATGTTTATGTCATTTTGAGAAGCTTGGGGAAATTGTAGCAGGTAAAACATTCACTTCACATCTCCCAAAAGATGTGCAATTCTGACAGCAGTAGGACAATCTTGGCAGCCATATTACCGTACTGGATCTTGGGCACTAGGCACTGATTTCCGTAAAATTAATATCACAGGGCAAAATCTGTTTCTGATAAAGTTGCTGGGGTTTGTGGGATTGAGAATATGCCCCAGATGGTGTCATGCTGCAATGTGCAGAGTATGTTGGCCCTGGTCCAGCACAGCACATGAAAACCATGTTTCTATAAACATGTGTTTAATCCCCATTTTCAATGGAGATAGAAGATCCTTATTATCTCTCAGCACTGAAACTTTAGGGAACAATCTTACTGCTGTTGAGGACAGTAGCAAAATGCTACAAATTTAATGGCAAGAATGTGGTCAGAGGTCTAATCTTAGACGTACCAATTGCTCCTAAGTGACACCAATAAAACTAGCAATTGAGACCTCTGTAGTACTTAGTCCTATCTGGAAGGGGTTTATACTTTCTCATTACAATTACAATTACAGTAATTTCCCAAACACAAGTACAGGCTGGAT
>NW_010245602.1:66967-89161 GCF_000690775.1 Eurypyga helias | reverse complement strand
ATATACATATGTGTATATATATCTATAAATACAGCATTTCAATAATGCAATGAAAAGCCTCAAACAGGGTATGTCTTCAGAGATTCCTTTTTTCCTCATATAATTTTCCCTTTCTTTGCTCTTTTATAAAGTTGAACACCCTCCCATAACCCTTCATCTTTAAAGAAATCCCCCAAAACAAAGCAAGAAATCCCCTTGTGATCAATGTTCCACATCTTCAGCAGCAGCAGTTAATTAAAACTTCATGCCTAGCTCAACTTGAGTTGGAAATCAAGATGAAAATATAGCCAGGTTACACCCTTTAAAAGTTATCTTGCATTCCATACAAGGGTGAGAATTTACTATACTTCTAAAATACTTAGTGTAAAGTTTGGTGCAAATAAGCTTAAGCTCTAGACATACAAAATAAACTAATAATCTTTTCTTCTATTCTGTATCAAAGAAAAATTTTAGACTATATAATGACATGATAAATAATATGGAAGTTTGTGAATTTTTTTCCCTTCTACTTAAGTAGAACTATTAGAGTATAAATGTTAACAGACTGAATACAAAATAAATTATTTCTGTTTGAATTGACTCTTTGTCTCTGAAGCACACCCTTACTATTTCTTCCAAGAACAGGCTTTTTTTGTGCAATCACACCATATCATTTTGTTGAAAAGAATCAGTTCAGAGGGGATCACTGCAGAACCTGACAGTTACACTAAAGAAAGGAACCTAAGCTTATTTTGAAGAGTTATCAAATCCAAACAGCAGACAATATAAGCTGCAAAAAGAGTGGAACTGTGTTCATAAGCATGCCTCAGGCAAGCTAAATGTTCAGTTCACATTTACTCCTTTATGCCACAGAAAGAAACTATGGAAGTTAGAAAAAAATATATTTTTGATCATATCTTATTCCTATGGGACTTCACTGTACCTAAAGTAATATGATATTTACCGTTTGTGATGAGAAAAGTGATTTCTGGATAGCATCAAGTCCATTCAAACATCCTGAAGTAAAATTTTGGAATACAGCATTTTGAAGATACAGTGCCATTAGAAATAACAATCCCCTAGGATTTGGCTATCTTTTTATAAATAGTTGTCTTTAATATACTTCAGTTGCTACTGGAGGGGGGCAAAACATGTTTTTAATAGCAGTGTGTCTTCAGAGTTGCTCTCCCTGATTCTTGTGAGGCATTAGAACCAGTTAACCACTTAGCAGGGATCTGTTTTGTTGACCGAAGTACGGAGCACTTAGGGATAAAACCACCACCAACAAAACCCCTCTTCTTTTACAAGCCTACTCAAAAGCAAGTCACAAAATAACAAATTGTATAACTTGAAATATGCAATAAATGGATTATTTGTTGCAGTCAATCTTCTTACTATTTCCCCTATCATGTTTGCATTGCTGGCAGATGGAGGAGTTCAAGTGCACGGTCTGCATTTAACCTCTTCTGCTATCCATTCTGCCAGTGAGACAGCTGATTATAACAGGCAGCAAGTGAAATGGAAAGGGGAGGGAAAAGGATGCGGCAGGTGAAGATAATATTGTTAGAGGTAGCATTACAGCGTAGCTGTTAAATGAAAGCATGCCCTGTAAGTGAGAGAAGATGCTGAAAGAACGAAGCGTGATAAAATTGCATATTGCCACAGACAAGGACTCCTACAGTCCTAGACTCTCTAGTAGCCTTGCTGTAGCTGGCCAGTTCAGGGAATATGTCCAAAGTTCACCATTTGGAGCAATTCTGGAAGAAGAGTATATGATAACCAAGTCTGAATAGCCAACAGGGCAGCCTAGAGGATTTCTAGTGGGATACTTGTATCTACAACGAGATCCCTCTAGCAGGTGATGGGTCTGGCTATATATAAGTGACTGGCAGATTTTTAGAATGGTGATAAATAGCACATAATTAGCAGAATTGGGAGCCATTTGAGGAACTTCTCAGAGATCAAATTATTCTTCCTGTATTTGAACATTGTCTGTCCCTAATGCTGATAAATGAGCAATTGTCTCCTTGCTTCACCAGGAGTATGAATTGATGCCATATGTTTTCTGGCATAGACGTACCGAAGAGGGCTGATTCTCCCTAGCTGAGGTGTCTGAGTTATGCAAGAGGCCATAGCTGCATGGTTCAGACACCAAGGGTCTGAGGGCTGGAGACTGCAGGGAAAGACCAGAGGTCCCAACTGGACCTCCCACTGGTGGGAGCCCTGCTTGTGTATGTGCCTTATGGGGTGGCGAGATCTGCTAGTAGGCATTGACCGAACAGTAAGAGCAGGGTCAGGCCATTTATGTCGTTCACATTTATGTCAGTGGTGTTCAGGTGTGAGCTGCTGTCAGTAAAGGCAGTGCTATTTGTTAATCTATGAACAGCTGACTGTTTCTATAGAAGGTGTATGTGTGTGCATGTTTGTGCATGGTAGCACAGCAGAAAGGACACCCCCCTTAGATCCCGCAGTCCACTGGATTGTCAGACCTTAAGGATTTACACAAACATTGCTCTCTGCGTCTGAATAATTGGGCCAATGAGCCGGAAGTGATACCAAGCTGGTTTACAACAGCTACTGCAATCCCCAGAGACAAGTGGGGCATTTAAATAAGACAACAGGATTTATAAAATACTTAAAGAGTAAAAGAGCCATAAATTAAAGATTGAACTGTTTTGGAGTTAGTAATGTATTTACTGCAACAGATACAGACTCATAACCCCAACTGCAGCAGTGCACATGAAATCTTATAACAATACACTTTCATTGGATTAATACACAATGCCGTAAATATAGATGTTACTGCCTCCATTGGGCATTTATTTTTCATTTGCAGTCATCTAAAGTAGAAGTACATTATGTATACATATAATCTAGAAACCCAAATTTCCCTGTGAAAATAGTGTGTTCAATTGCTATCATAGCTTTCGTATTTTCAATGTTTTAATATGATCATGTGTCAAGATTTTCTAAAATTATTCTTCAGAATTTCAAGTGTAGAAGTTATTTTAGTCTAGGCTCACTAGTGATAAAACCCAAGCCAAACATATAAAATGTTTTGCTTTGTTACTAAGGAAGGTAATATTAGCCTCATTTACTAGATGAATTTGGAAATGAAATGTATTACTATCGGTTGTTCCTGTCAAGCATGATTAATTCTCTCAAACAAATAATTACTTATTTCCATTTCTGTAGAGATGTCACATGCAGAATGCATTTAGGTCATTTTGATTCAGTATTGTCTATATTTCAAGAAGTCTCTCAAATGAAGATAACAGAATATCTTAGCAGACAAAACCCATCTGTGTTAAAATGCATTTGAGAGGTGCATTTTAAGAATGCAATATTCCTTCTAGAGTACCAAACAACTGTCACTGTGGTGGCACCTGGATATTTTATTTTTTTTAGCTTAGCAGGTAAAATGGCAAATCCATATGAAGTGCATATGGCCCAATGTCAAATACGTATGTGCAAATTTGTATTCTTTATTGTAAAATATGGGTTTTTTTATGTTCAGAGAATAGAATGACATAAAGAAATGTCTTAGTTTTAAAATACAGGCTGTTAACAGGTATAGGTATTAAATAGTATGTCAATAATTTTTTTTTTTTTTTAATCAGATGCTTAAAATCTTAGCAACAACATCCAATGTTTCTTGAGTGACTAGGTAATGCCTACCAAAATTCTGTATAAAAAATTCTTTTATCACTGGCATCACCTAGCTTATATCAAGACTCTTTCGAGTAAGATTTATTTTTCTTGCTAGGTTGGTTGCTTGCTTGCTTCTAACAGCATGCTTTAATAGCATACTTTAGTTTCAGAGTGACAGGTGTCATCAGATCAGGCTTGCCCAGTAAATGAAGAAAAACCTTGCATTTCAGTTTCATTCAAATTCTTTTATACGTCCTTTATACTTTGAGAGGAGAAATGACAACCTTGGAGCAATTTGAGAATTTTGGATATATATCTTGTAATAGCATAAACCTGTAAAATACGAGTATTTGACTGCAATTCAGATGCCAGCTATTTCACAGATCAGTTTTTAATGACATAAGGTAAAGTGCTAAATTTCCAAAGCAATCCAAGTGGATTTATTGGTATTATTACTGGATTTGGAGGCAAGTTGGAGTCTTAATCACTAAGTGCTTCTCTGTTTAAAAAAAAAAAAAAAATCTACAGATTGGTGAACAAAGCACAGGATGTGTATGTAATAAAATTTAACCTTGAAGGAAAATAGAACAGCCTTGTCATCTTGTGTGTGTGCTATTTTTAACAGTATAACTTGTTTCATGTGTTTACCAGAATATGAGCTGAACAGGGCTGGCAGATTTTCAGAACATTATTGTTGGAGCACAAGAGCTCATGATTCCCATGTGTAAGAAATTGCACAAGGAAACAATGCTGAGTAAGAAACTCTTGGTCAAATGAAGTATAAGAAGGACATGCACAGGGACGTGTATCTTTAGAAGAATATAAGTACACTGCCTAGATGTGTAGGGATGCGATTAGGAAAGCTAAAGCATGGTTGGAGACGAATTTGGCAAGGGATGTGAAAATTAATAAGGACATCTAGAGGTACGTTGGCCAGATAAATAAACTGTACTCCCCCTTGTTAAATAAGACAAGGAGAGCTACTAAGAGAATCATAGAATGGTTTGGGTTGGAAGAGACCTTGAAGACCATCTAGTTCCAACCCCCCTGCCATGGGCAGGGACACCTTGCACTAGACCAGGTTGCTCCAAGCCTCATCCAGCCTGGCCTTGAACACTTCCAGGGATGGGGCATCCACAGCTTCTCTCACCAACCTGTTCCAGTGCCTCCACACTATCTCGATGATGAACTTCTTCCTGATATCTAACCTAAATCTCCCCACTTTCAATTTTAAACCATTACCCGTTCTCCTGTCACTATAGGCCCTTGTAAAAAGTCCCCTCCCAGCTTCCTTGTAGGCCCCTTCAGGTACTGGAAGGTGCTATATGTTGTCCGCGGAGCCTTCCCCAGGCTGAACAAGCCCAACTCTCTCAGCCTTTCTTTATAGGAGAGGTGCTCCAGCCCTCTGATCATCTTCATGGCCTCCTCTGGACTCGCTCCAAGTGGTCAATATCCTTCTGATGTTGAGGGCTCCACAGCTGGATGCAGCACTCCAGGTGGGGTCTCACCAGAGCAGAGTAGAGGGGCAGAAACCCCTCCCTCGACCTGCTGGCCCCACTTCTCCGGATACAGCCCAGGATACGGTTGGCTTTCTGGGCTGCCAGCGCACACTGTCAGCTCCTGTCCAGCTTTTTATCCACCAGTGCCCCCAAGTCCTTCTCCTCAGGGCTGTAGTATACTGACACCTCTGTTGACAATTCTGTTTCACTCTATTAGCTACTTAGGGAATTAAGAACTAATTTCCAAATCTCAATTACAACTCAGTTATGTGTTTAAAGTAGCCCAAAGAAGATAGTGCGAATAACCAGGTCTTTTGTCTGTTTCTGCTGCCCCTGAAGATATGAGCTATCATAGGGTGACATTTGCCACTCTCTTCCACACATTAAGAACAACATTGCTGCTCAGAGTTGGGGAGGAATTACTAACCTTTCCTTTCAGCTGGTGCTTTCAGAACAGACTTCTTGAATTCTGTATTCCTCTAGGATAATACTACATGGTGATATAATACCAGTACTGTGGGAGAGATAATGTAATCAGATAACAGAAAACAGTTACAGATTCTGCTTTTAAAGGAATAATCCCAGATAGATGACAATCCTTTTATTTCAAGAAAAATATCCTTTCTCCTATTATTTCCCTCCATGTACAAGTCACTGAACAATCATTTACATATTGCCATACATGCTATCCATCCAAGTAACTGGACTCTGGTCATCGGCATCTCCCAAGCAAGCAAACAAATGATAAAATACAGGTCTGTTCTTTTGGGCTTAGACCTGCTATGTTAGTACATCAACAGAGCAGGGATAATTTGTGGTAAATGTAATTCAGTCACATATATTTGGGGCAAAAATAGAACAAACTCTGTGTTTGTTCAACCCCCTGATGGTGTTGGACTGGAACAACTATTACTGTCCCTGACCATTTCTGGGCACAGCTCAGAAGCTGCTATAGGCCAGGATGGCCTCAGTGCCAGAAGATTTCTGGGCATATTACTTACTGACATCTGAAGTACAAATTTATGTGGATTAAATCACCTCTGGAGGTCTTCAAAGTTATATAGTGCTTTTATAACCTTGCTATAGATGCATATAGGGAACACAGCTGAAGAATACCATAAAACCAAGCAGGGAGTTGCGTAGTAATAAGCAAATTGTAGGCAGAAAAGAAAGGGAAAGGTTTGCTGGAAAGTCAAAGATGCAGAAGCCGGAAATGGTAAAATGGTCACCTATAATTGTACAATTCAGTACAGGACTAGCCTGTATCTATACAATAAACTTAGCCATCAGAAATCGATAACCTGGGGAAGCATTTGGAGCTTGAAGTTTGTGTTATACTCACCCAGGGGCACTCCAGTGTGAAGAGGTAAGTAACAATCTGAAACTCTTTAACATTAGTAAAATTGTTGATGGAGAACTATTTTAACAGAAATTCTTAAAATTAGAGATTTGTTAATTTCTTTTTTCTAGTTTTCACAAGATAGATAAAAATATAAAGCACCATGAAAGATAAAAATATAAAGCACCATGTAAGAGGCAGGTTATGTCACAAATATCTCATGAGATAGTAATCCCCTGTATTTTTTATTTTAACCAGTGTAGGTTCCACATATAAGTGAAAAAGTCAGGGCTAAAATTAAATTATTTTTTATAGTTAAGAATCATATTATAGGTTTATTAGTCATTTTGTTACTGATTTATATAATGTTATTGGTAAAATTGTAGGGGGGGTGGTGTTGGGTATTTTTGTTGTGTTTTTGGTTTTTTTTTTTTTTAATAATGCTGGATTATGAACCATGTTGAAATTATCAGGACTTTGTTCATTGATTACTATCAGCTTTATATTAAGTTCCCACTAAAGAAAAATCAGCTTGAAGTAAATAAAGTTGTATGTCCCTTCCAACCGCTACCACTCTGTGAATCTGTGATTAGGATAGGCACTACTTAAATACATTAATATATCGTCTAACAAGCAATATAATTTAAAAAAACCCACCCAACTGGTATGCATAATTTACTATCAGGACCTCTAAAGCAAAAAATTTTATTTAAAAAGGTCTGTATTTAATAAGAACTCCTAAACTTCCTTTTAGCTCATATACTATTTGCAAACAGAGATATAATGAATAAAAAAATTTCTCTAAAAAAATATTTTTAAATTCCCAGTTTTAGTTATTTATTAGAAAAACCCACCCTTTTCAAAGTAATCAATTTTCTTTAGCTTTAGTCTTCATTATAATTAATATTTCTTATTTTATTCAAACTATAATAGCCTACTATTTTCCATTTGAATATACTTTCTTTTTCTCATTTATACAGAAATAATTTCTGTATATAATTTTATACAGAAATAACTTTTATTTTCCATTTTAAAACAAAGCAGGTAATATGATCCCATTTTTAAATAAATTCTTGAGTTAATTCAGGTTTTATGGGACATAAATATGTTCATAATATTTCAGCCTCCTGACTCTCACAATGTACTTCCTATTGCTCCTAATTGGCACTATGTACACAACAAACTCGATTGCTGTTCCTTTTCATTATCTACGTTCCTCATATTTATTGTTTATTTTCTTTAACGAGTCACTAGTGATTTTTGAGCCTTTAGGCAGCTCAAACGAAAATCCAATATTTAAAAATAGAATTTTCTTAAAAGTATTTTCATACATACTATTGAGTTGCAAAATATTTTGTGTCCCTGTAATCTGCATATTAAAGTTCATTATGCAGTTGAGTTAGCCCTCTGGTAAAGACTGGGAATTAGTTCCAAACTCGGGCATGAAGATGTATTTGTCCATGAAGTCTAAAATGAGCAGGGCTCCATTATAAATGATAGAGATGTATTTGACACAGTAAGAGGAATCTGGAATGCTATTCAGTTCACAGTAGTTACATATATTTGGTCCTCTGAGAGTCATGTAGTGCCATTTTGTATGCCTTATTAGAGTGAATACCTCTCCACAGAGCACAGAACTTCTCTAGGGTGTGTTGTATTTCCAGTCCTATGTGATAATCTTCTATCGCATCTTAGATGGTACTAAATATCCATGTTTATCCATGTTATCCATGGAATTGTTATGACTTTGAAGTGGAGAGGAGAAGGATATCAAACTTCTGAAGTTCAATTTTAGCACTTATGAAACTCCATGTAACACATTTTTAATAGTGATTTTGCAGACACAAGTTCAGAGATTGCTTTCTTCTGAGTGGAACAACATTCTGATGAGAACTGCTGTGCATATGAAATGTCATGTGAAGTGCAATTTTAGTTGGCATTCTTAAACAGAAAAAACAACGTTGTTTAGATATGATGGCGAGCTGCATTAGCAAAAGAAGGATGATCTGCCTAGGACAGCAGCAAAACCTATTTGAAGATCTCATAGAGAAGCAACACTGTCAGAAGTGGATGCCAGCTGCTTTGCAGGTTGGATATTTAATAGCTCAGAAGTGTGGTTGTCTTCAGATCGATCAGTTATAAGTACACCTGAATGGAAAGCAGTATTCCATGCTGAGAAATTTTTTTGTGATGTAAAGAAAATTAAATGTATTTTTTATTTAAAAAATATTTTAATGTAACAGGAACACGCTCAGTATTTGAGTGACATATTTGGTGGCCTTCTATGATGGGGCTACAGCTTTAGTGGATAAGGGAAGAGCAACTGTCATCACCTATTTGACTTTTGCAAAGCATTTGACACTGTCCCGCATGACATCCTTGTTGCTGAATTTGACAACATGGATTTAATGAGTGGACCACACAGTGGATAAGGAATTGGATGAATGGTCACACTCAAAGTCTTGTGGTCAACAGCTTGATGACCGTTGACAAGTGGCTTTCCTCAGGCATCAGTGTTGGGACCAGCAATGTTTATCATGAGGAAGGAATTCTTCACAGAGAGGGTGGTGAGGCACTGGAACAGATTGCCCAGGGAAGCTGTGGATGCCCCATCCCTGGAAGTGTTCAAGGCCAGGCTGGATGAGGCTTGGAGCAACCTGGTCTAGTGGAAGGTGTCCCTGCCCATGGCAGGGGGGTTGGAACTAGATGGTCTTTAAGGTACCTTCCCACCCAGCTCATTCTATGATTCTGTGATTTCCAGAGATAGATATGTCACTTGAATGTCAACTAGATAGATTAAAATTATTTCATTGTGAGGCAGCCCTACAAGCAACTAATGACTCCCAGGTAGCTGAACATGTGTGACTGGGTATCAGTGCTTCCTTATGTCTCAAGGATGAAGGATCTTGGCTTACTGAGTTAGCACTACTTGAATAAAAAGGCTGATGTGAGAGACCAGGTGTGGCCTTCAATATGTTGCTATGTAGTTTTTAGAGATATGACTTCTGTTAGATAAAGGACAACTAAGCAGGTGTATGGGGAAAAAAAAATAGAAAAAAAAAATGGGTAGATACTGAAGAACCAAAGCAACCAATCAGTGAGCAATAACTTGGTGCATTTGATAGTTGGTGCACCAACTATCAAAGATCAAAGTATCTGGAAGGTGCTTTCCACCTCACAAAACTCATCAGTCCCAGCCCAAATAGGAGCATAATGAGTCCACCTTTGGGGACACTTGACCGTGGAGGATTTCCAAGAGTTCCCAGAACCAAGTTCCCATGTCTGGAGCTGCATGATGTTCTCATGTTCAGCTGCGTGCTTCGTCTTGTCTCTGACATCCACTGCTTCTGTGGCAAGAAAAGGGAGAGTAGAGATAACCACATTTCTGTTATTTTTAGTGTTTTTTGCATTATTAATCACTCTGTCAGAGCAGCAATAAATATCCAAACTCTTTCACACACATCTAATTATTCTACATAAGTTAATGTGTGCTTAGTTTGTTCTAACCTAAACTACAACACAAAGGTATAGCACGTTATAAATTCTAACTCATAATCGTATGATTAATATATGGCCATATTTTCTAAGCATAAAATTGTGTATATATAGCCTCCATATTTCACTTTTGTTCTTAAATAACACATTACACATCACAAAAAGGTAGTAAATATTTAGCTTCTTATTTATATTTACATTTACTTGTACTTATATTACTTGTACTCCTCAGGGAAAAAGAGCTTCTTTGGGTAATTTTTTGATACTAAATCTCTAAAAATTGATGAAAAATACTCTCAAGATTGTTGTTTATGACTATGCTCTCTACTAGTTGGCACTCAACATTTGTACAGGATTATATTGTTTTGTATACAGCTTACCTAAATTTACTCTTTTTATCTGATTTTGTCCTAAAGAATATGAAATTAGGCCAGTGTAACTTATCAAATATCTAGTCAAGTATGAATATTCTAATTGCATTTTTAAGTGGATGAAACGATTATTCAGAATAAGATGGCAATTATAATCAAACACAGGTTTTCACCAGACAAGGGAAAGGTCTTGGTAGTGTTAAGTGTCAATTCAAACAGAGATAATGCTATATCAAATATTTTAAACTTCATGGACACTTGATTCTTCACCTTTAGAAGATAATGGAAAATTCAGATATACCTGGAGAGCACTCAGGGTATATTAACTTCGATTTTTTTTAGCATTCAAGAGGCAAAATTACTTAGGTAAAGATGGGATTTCACTCATCTAAATATATTTAGCCAAAAAATGAGTTCTGAATGGGAAAGAAAGAACTACTAAAGGTTTCTGTCCTTGCTTAAACAGACCTTTCATTCCCACGTTTGAAGTAGATACCTAACCTTTAAACAATGTCTAAATGAAACCCTTTTTAGGGGTATGAAAGACATTCCTGAAACGTTGGTAATAAGCCAGAACTTCTTTAAAGACAAAGAGCTGATAAACCATGAAACGAAGCACAAAATTTGTCAGAGTAATGCTATATGGCAACCATCCTTGGAAAGAGAATCGGGGCCAAGGTAACCCTCCTGGGGACCCTTCAGGTCTTTTTTACAACATCCAGTGCTGAGAGGAATGTTTTGGTGAAAACTGATTTCCACATAACTGAGGTATTTAAAAGCATCCTTTTCTTCATCTTCATCTGTATGTCTAGAATAAAGGACAGAATTCTGATCTATCAGTAGTATAGAGGAAGACCATCTGAGTGGAAACTAGAATATTCTGTGTTAACAGAGAAAAAAATAAGAAGAAATGAGGATACTGAAGATACATAGGTTAAGTAGTTTGTGCTGAAGTTATTGCTCCATCCCTACCTGTTGGACTAGAAAACTGAAGAGAACCTGGTATTCTGTGTCCTTACAAGTGAGCATTCTGCTGAGAGTTTTAATAATAGAATCTCATGTCCCTTGGGTACAATAAGGCCTTGAACAAAATACTGGTCATACATGCCATGAGGGAGTATCAGAGTCTTCCCAGTCATAGAAAAACTAGAAAATGCACTGACTGGGAATAAAGGAGTATAAAGACAAATCTACCAGATCTTACACAGTAATTCCCTTGCCATGTCCACCCTAAAAAAAGGCAATATGTTGTATTGGACTTGAAGAATGAAACATAAGGAAAAGATCACACTAAGGTAAGAACATACTAATTTTCAGGTTATCTCCCAGGTAAAGGCAAATTATAGAATTACTAGAAAAAATTCCCTTGTGTTTTGATTCAGGGCACCGCAGATCTACTTTTGCAATGATTGTCTTCTGGGAAGGAATTCTTCCATATGCACACATAATTTGCAGTCAGGGAAGTAGGAATGGAAGATGAAATTTTACAAAGTGGTAAATGCCTGCAAAATACTGAGAAAATAAAATACTGAGTATACAGAGTATAATGTGAAGACAACTCAACATTTAAGACCACAAGATATGTACAAGAAGTCAAGAAGAATTCAGAGACATTATATAAGCCATGTTTAAACAAAATAAAAACACAAGGGGCTAACCCAGAAAAAAATACCTCTGCTTTATTTCTAATTCTTTCTTTTTTATTTCATATTCAATGAGACAAAAATTGAATTATTATGAAACATGACCTTTGCTCTTTAATCCCAAAATCTTAGTGACCTTATTTAGTAGAAAGCAAAACAAAGGGTCTCATAATAAAGGGTGGATAGAATTTTTATAATTAAATACAATTTAATTTGAAGGGAAAAATGTATTTTGAACACTCAATCATTAGTTTTGATATACTGTAGCCCTTTTACCATTTAACATATCTCCATGTCAATCATAAATATTCTCACACTGAAAACTAAGAAAATATTCAAGCATTTTGTGTGATTATTCCCTGATCACACAGTACTTTAGATGACTATGTCCTAAAATTCATGATGGAACTCTGCTTTTAAGCAAAATTCACTGCAAGTAAGGTTCTTTACTATGTTATCCATCTATCTATTTGTCTATCTACATGACAGGTGAATAGTATGCAGGTCTTTAATTTAACCCAGACCACCAGGTAAATTGTTCTTGATCACATAACAATATGTTGATTTTCATGGGCATTCAACATTCATATTTTATGAAAAAAAAATCTTTCCATACTTCAGTGAACATTTATGACCAAATGACCTCAACATTTCTTATGAGTGAAGAGAGAGATCGAAGATCCTACAGCACAGAAGCAACAATTTTTAAAAGGCACCTGAAAGAATCTGCAGTCAATGCCTTTTTGAAACACAAAAGAGAAGTATTGATATGCTTTTCAACTTCTTTGTTAACTGCACTTATTTCTGCATGTTTCTATGTGCATTTTCCAGAAAACTCCAAATGTGTTATCCGTCCAGATCTTTAAGAAGGCTACAGTGCATACAGGACGTAGCTTAAAACTTCAGATACACAGTAGTTTCACTGGTAGGATTTTTTTTTTTTATTCCAAAATGTGTTAAATTACTTTTGTCTTCATGGTTTGAAGAATTCCTTGTAGTGCTTATTTCACTGAAGAGTTTTTGATTACCTTTTTGTAAATAGCTTTAGCCTTCTATAAAACGTGCAGGGGGGGCTATCTTTTCCAGGTGACTTGTCACAGTTCATGTATTTTAAATAAAATTCAGTCACTTCTTTCACTCATATATTTCAAGGATTTTCTTACCCTATTTTCAAGAATTTTGAAAAGTAGTGACATAGATTATCAGAAATGCAGACATATCTTTAGTAGATTAAAATCTATGTAGAATTTCATTAAAAACAAAAAGAGCAAATTATGTCTATTTAAACTTGATGAATTATGAATAAAAAAAAAATCAAATAAAAAGAAAATACTGCATCCCCATACTGACCTAATTGTTTCTCCCAGGAGAAAACTAGCACTTTAATATACTGTTTCTGCTATGACATCTCACAAATATTTGAGTTAAAGCATTTAAGACTTGATCTAGTGCCCATGTAGCTAAAAGTTTGTGGTTCAATTAACTCAATTTCTGTTCTAAAAATCCATTTCATTTGACCCTAACTGTGTCTGAAACCTGTGATATAAAATGAAAATAAGTAAGAAGTAAGTAAGAAGGCAAGTTCTTACAACAAATGACATTAAAGCCATCTGCCTCTGTCTTTGACTATATAGGCAAGTTAAGCATTTTTTTAACAGACAAAAGGTATGCATTTAAATTAGTCATACTGTATTTCATCCTAGTTTTGAGGGAACTTTCATGGATTTTCTAATCTTTTTCTGTATTTCTATTGTCAATTACAACTGTCAGATAAGTACAAAAAAATTCTGCAGGACTAGGGAAGTGCCCTTAACTGTTTGCAGTTAAAGTTGAGAATGTGAAATGAACAGAAGGTATTAAACTTTCCTAGTTTCTGTAAAAAATTTGAAAATTATCTGAATTATATTCATTCCTCCAACAGAATTTTTCAGATTATATCCATTATATGATAGCTAAACAAGCAATATGTCCAAGTCCCAAAATAAAATTCTTATGTCTTTGCAAATCATGTCAAAACTCTCATTGCTATTAAGACTCAGGAATTCAACTGCAACTAAGAAAAATAATGTTCATGACATCTTTATGTGAACTATCTTTGCTACAGTATAACAGTGTATTAGAAAAACAGTCAGTGCCTTGCACTGACAATAGATCATATAAGTAGTCTGACTAAAACTGAATTCTCAAAAAAGAAAAATAAAAAGAAGACATCATGGTGACACTTCTACTCCTTTTCAAGTCTAATATAATATTTTTGAATAGACAGGGATAGATTTACAATATACAAATAACAATTCTTAATATTCTAAATAGATAAAAAACCTCAACTTTTTACTTTTAAGAACTCTTAGAGATATGTGTAATAGAAACTTGATCTGTCTACTTAACTAATCTTTGGGGTTTGAATCTGAAATATGAAACAATTGATCTTTAATCCTTCCTCTTAACATGTAACTAAATATTTTGCTACACTATCATGTGTGTAGATATAAAAAGAAATGATTACTATATATTTATTCATGCATCACTCTGTAAGAAAGTAACAAATCATTACAGAAAATTTCATATTGATATTGATAAACAAAGTAGTGTGTACACCTGAGCTTTCTTCAAAACATGGTGATGCTCTTCTATGTCAAGAGAGAATAAGTCTAATAGAACAAATGTTCTGACCGGTTCTACAAAGACATTCTAAAAAAAAGAAAAAAAAAAAGGTTGAGCTCTGTATTAAAACTGAATACAAGCTTAGTGTTGAGATTTATCTCATAAGCATTTTGATGTAAAACTGCACGTTTCAAAATCCATACTGAGCATGCATTAGCTATACAAAGTAGTTTTTATGAAAGGACATGAATGTCATTACCAAATCTACATGATAACAAAAGAAAAAGAATACTCGCAAATTATTAACTTTAAATTCCTTTATAGTTAACATTTTCCACATAAAATAAGCTCAATTTTTCAGAGAATGACAGCTATTCCATGCAACAGTCCTAATAAAGTCTGCATATATGTATCCCACATGCATCATAGATTCAATGACAAAGTAGTTCCTTTTCATATTCTTCAGTTTTCTTCTTTCTACTGGCACTGAAGAGGAAAAAAGGAAAGTTTTTTAAGAACTATTTTAAAAACCTATTACAAAAAAAGTGAAAATCAATGGTTCCCTCCATAAAGGTCATGCAGGCAAACAGAAAACCAGAATACTTTGTGAGTGACTGTACATCAGATGGCAGAAATCAATAGTTTCCGTAAAGAATGTATCCTTAGGGATACAAAGCTTCAAGGTATGAATAGAACAGTAGCTTCAGTGTCTGACATCTGCAGAACTGATAATACAGTTTTTAATCCCTGCACAAGAGTGAGTAAAAAAAATACACTGTTTCCAAAGTTTTAATGATCCAGGATGAATACATTATGATATCTTTTTCCGCCTGAGCCCTTCTTTACTTGAGGAATGTGTTAAAAGAGCAATCAAGTAATTCAGAAACCTTTGCAGCTTAACCAGCAATATTGGAATGATGTTTACCCTTCCTTCTGGGTCCCCTAATGGCTGATGAAATCTCAAGTACTTGAGATGAAGGTATACTTTGTATGAAGGAAGAAAAAAAATTTATGTAGTTTTTGTAAATCCATTTTGCGCGTTAAGCTCACCTTGAAGTACAAAACCCCAGACAACCTTAGGGCTTCCTAGTGTCTGGGATTAAATGGCACTCCCTGGTAGTGTCCTGACTCCACATCTTTATTATCCATTTTTCTTTTCCCATGTTTCAGATTCCTCGGGAAGGAAACTACATCTGCAGTGTAATAGTGTGCCCCAGCTGATAATCGTACTTTGCTGACAGGGAACTGGGGTAGAATGGCTTTATACACATATTTACCATCAGGTTACTAGTTTGCAATTGTCTTTCAGGTCAGCGTCAACCCAGCATCCATATCACACCCATGTTAGTTTGCTTCTGGGGTCTCTTCTGTAGTGTACTATCCAAATCCAGACAAAGCAAATCCGAAGAAGATGACATTGAGAACATATTTCACACCAAAAATGATTCTTTTAAATATTTTTTGGTGTAGGCTCTTTCCCCTCTACAATATTACCCACAACTTCGTAGAAATACATTATGAACAGTCATTAAGAAAAGAAACAAGTGGACTTACGCTAAGGAACTGCCCCAGAGCTTTAAACACATGCTTTACCTCTCACACAATAGTGCTGTGCAGAAGGGAAGGAAGAAGTCAGAAAGAAAGGAAGAAGTGAAGAAAGAGACACAGAGAGTCAGGCAGATGAAGAAAGACAGAAAGACAGACAAGCAAAATGGAAAGAAAAACTGATGAAAAGAGCAAGAAATATGGAAGGAAAGATGGATGTACAGAAAGACAGGCAGATGAGCAGAGAGGAAGGAAAGTAAGAAGGCAGCTAGGTAGGGAGCATTATTTCAGACATTTTTAACTGAAGATGTTCTGCCTTTTTTTAGGGCTGAGAGGATTCAGGACCAAATGTTCTGTAGCTTGATCATCTGACTTGAGAGATGAGAAATGTGTCTGGAAACCATTCTGATCTGCCAAACCTTAAGGGGAGAGTGTGCCGCCTGGGTTCACTTCATTTATCAACACAAATGTAACTAAAGTGAATATTGCATAGGGATAATTATTAATATCCATAAATATTTTAAGAGATTATTTCAACAAATTAACTTAAAGAAAAGCTTCCCTTAGAGATTTATAGATTTCCACTTTTTAACCATAACAGCAGCAAAGACAGAGATAAAAGTCTTTGAGGGGAATAAGTTATCAGTTCTTCCAATGTGCTTACCCCAGCCTGGGGAGACAGATAAAATCTCTGCCACCAAGTTTTAAATAAGTTCTATTTCTGCCAAGTCTATTAGATATACAAAGGCAATATCTGTTCAACCTGACTTGTCATACCAAAACGAGCAGCAGTGAAGAAGTTCCTTACACCTCTGAGAGGCTCCCTGCTGATCTGAGAAGCCCAAAGAGCTGCAGGTGCCAAATAACAGTTAAGAGCTCCAGAACATTTTAGGTTTCAGTTCCCTTTTTTAATTTCCATCACTGAAAGTCATTTCATACTATCCATTCTACTGTGGTGCTTAGGGAAAAACAAACCGACATCTGATACGTTGCAGGTAAATATATGCTTGAAGCTATAGTCTAACCATATGATATGAAAACCCAGAAAGATCTCAGGGTTGCACCAGAAAGGTTGAATGAACCAGATTTGTCATGTATTTGGCATTTCCTTTCTCTATTTAGTTTGTATAAACTTACTGATACAACCTAACACTTTCATACGATTTAGCGTACACGATAACTCCCAATCCTTATCTGGAGTTCTTGTCATGTCAAAAAAGGTACACAAAAGAACTAGATAAGCAAATATTGATGTATACCTTCCAATCATTCTAAGGGCTGTACTGGGTGCTTCTTATGTGTTGTGCTACTTTTGCAGGTGTTATCTATAATAGGCAGGCTGATCTGAAATTAAAATTAAAAAAAAAATAAGGCATTATAATTTTCACATTTGTCAGTTCAAGGTATGTTTTTTCAGACGGAGAGAAAATCAGACTATGTTCAAATACTATGTTTTCTGCCATGTGTTTCTGAGGTACCTATTTCTTTATGTTCAAAATACATTTGGTCATGTTGCTAGCACTGTAATTGATTAAATGACTGCAAGGCATGCTGAATGTTTGTCATCTTTTTAGAGGAAACCTTCAGAAGTTTTCCTGCTCTACACCTCCTGCTGTGTGGAATAATAATTTGACTTTGCTAGATGAAGGTGGTAGTGATGAATCTTGTTGAAATTCCTTATGGCTGTTTATTTAAGTAAATGGATGGGGAAAAAAAACCCAAAACCAACCTAAAAACCGAAACCCTATGGCTATTTAACATTTTAATACAGTATTTTCAGAAGAAATAGTGACATAAATAAAATGCTAAATAATGTCTAAGCTTGCAATGTAAAAGTTTGCTAAATTTCATGTAACATTTTTTAAAAAATGTAATTTCATAATATAATGTAGCATTTTTTTGTGAGTTTTCTTAACACAATGCTGAAATTAGAGTAGCAGTTGTCTTTCTGCAATGCTGAGTATTGATCTCAGAAATTTAAATATTTTCAGGCATAATTTATGAAACCTACCAATTAGTCTCAAGATACTTTGAAACCATCCTCCCATACGGTCAAAGCTAAAGATTGGAAAAGTATAGGAAAAGATAACATAGTAAAAATAATACTCTTCTAAATAATTTAACTGAAATTATGTATTATTTCATTTTATTTAAAGGAAACAGCATTTTTATATTTCTTAGCTCTTTAATATTTCATAAAATAAATTTGACATATTCTGAGTGTGTCTATACTATCAGAAAACGTGACTCTACTGTCTACTCTTGGGACCTCTTCTCCTGATCAGTGGCAGCGTATGCTTATTCACTCCAAGGCTGTCCTCTGGATTGCAGAAACACATTACCGTTAAGACACAACACAATTCCACATCTCAGGAAAGTTCACTACACAGACACTCCTCATGTAAATAGTATGTATAAATTAGCCCCGTTATTCTCTTTACCCGACAGATTCACAAGCTATGTACCCTTAAGAAGTACTACATGGTCTCAAACATCACTTCAGGACATGTACATTTTTAGAATAAGAATATTATCCTAATGCATTGTGATACAATGCTCATATTTTTTCAGGTACTCTTAATACTGAAAAAGTACTAAAGAAATAATGATTGGTTTTAAGGTCAGAGAAAGTATCTGGGAAAGTTCTTTGTAGATAAATGTGGACAGTCCACCCTGATGGACCTTAACTTGCCAAATGCATAAAAAATAAATTCTCCATTATCTTGCTGGAGGACCGGGAGTTTACCTACCGTGGCTTGAGTTATGAAGACATAGACTGTCTGCTAAACTGTTCCACAGTACTTGAGAAAGGTTCATGCCTTTCTTATTAATTATGCAAAATGCTACCAAATGGCAGGTGTTAGTGAATGAATACTTTAGATACAGCTTTTTCTTTACAGATACTTTTGAACAATCTGTAAAGCCATCAGAATTCGAAGTTGTATGGGGAATGCATGACAAAGCATCATTAATGCCAAAGCAGTACATTAAATGTTACGGTTAAATGTTTTGATTGGTTTCACAGACTTTTCTTGGATTTCTTAGAAATATATGAATGTTAGGTGATATTACTAGCTCTTTTTGTCTAGCAACTACTTGAACAATTTCTGTTATTGCTTGAGAAAGGATAAGCTTTTTACACTGCGACAGCAATTTTACTTCCAAACAGCAATAGACTTAAATAACTAGAAAGTTGAGGAAAAAAACCCCAAACCAAACCAAAAACCAACAAAACCCAACACAAAAATCAAAGAGAGACAAAAATTGGATGATGTAATTTAAAGGATTATGTAGGTTAAGTTGAATTCATCATCTAACAGTACGATTTTGTGCAGTCTTGAAAGAATATTAGTTAGATCCCAAATTCAGATCTTGGAATTTAAAATAATATGATTATTGGTTAATTATCATTACTACACAACATACAGGTATGCTTTTAAATAAGCTAATAATCAAAGGATCGTGCTATTATGCTTGGTTTTATTTAAAATAACTATCCAGAAACCTAAAGCTATAAGCATTTCTTGGTTTGCTTTTTAATGTGTCCCAAATTATCACAGTAATATTTCTTGTTGTGATAGCGTGGTCTAGTAGAGCTCCTTTCTTCAGTGGACTGTTTCAGACTTTATTTTCTAAAGGAAATGAAAAAGATACTAAGTTGTCAAAAATAATTATAGCAAAACCACAGAGATACAGACCTACCATAAATTAGCAGAACATTTTAAAATTGTTCTCGCTATAAAATTAGCTTCCACATATTTTGTCTTAATCAAACAATTCAAATATGAACTAATACTATCAGATTTTTTTTTAATGTTGTTATTATTTAGATAACTTCTGTGGTCTGCTTTGTACTATCATTTTTGTTAATGGTCTTTTAAAAGAATCGAAATATGTCCATGATAAATTAGTCAATTATCAATCTAAAAAAGGTACAATCTCTTTTTTTATTTGAATTTAAGTCCTACTCCTTTTTCCAATTGAAAAGAGGTTTCAAAGGAAGAAAATTATTTTGTGATACCTTTTTTTGTATTTTGATTGAATTATGAAGTCTGTGTAAAAGTTGTAAGAAAAGCTTTGTGAACTCAACCTAAGCATTTTTGCAAGTGCTGGATAATGACTCATTATAACTTCCAAAAGTACTTTCAGTAGCAAAAAATATACCAGATTCCTTTTTTATATTTCATATGAATATTCCTTCATATTCATATTTTCATCATGAGAACTGTGGAGGATATTTTAATGGGGGAGACAGCCTCCCCATAACATGGGGTCAGACAGCACCTTTCTTGTGGCCCTTATAACCTCCTGTGTTCACAGTGAAAGATTTCTGTCAGTGTTGCATCTCACCTGATGGAAATATCAAATGAAGTGAGTGTAAGATATGAAATGCCTAAATTTGTAAAGAAAAAATTCTCAACTACTCTGTAATTAAATTAGATATTCTGTGTTGGTTTATGTTCCTAGATGTGTAGCTGAGCTTGCTACAGCTAGACTGTCTGACACGCAGCTACCTTGAAGTGTTTACACCAGGTAACTCTTCAGCAAAGAAAATCCCTAAGCAGTAAAAATATCTTCAAAAGAACATTCCAAGTGATTAAGAACTAAACAGATGAAAAAATAATTTAGTTATACAGGAAATCCACTTTCCTTTAGAAAATTTGCATTTTAAATAAGCTTAAGAATCGATGTATATGATAAACTAATTTGAGGTTGCAGTCTTTCAGATGTCCAGATAAAACATCTGACTTTAGTAATATATGTATGTCCTTCCAGCCTTCACTTTAGGGTCTTTCCCCCACACAAATTAAGTTGTGCATAAGGAGGTAGTTCCCTAAGATTCAGCCTGTGATAATGTCAAGGTGCTGCTGTTCCCAAGGATGGAAGCTCAGAAGTGTGCATAAATTCACCACATTAAAGATATTTCAAGTCAAAAGGCTTTATCTCTTTTCTACTTCAAAATAGTTATATGCATCTCTAATATGTCATCTGAAATGTCTGTTTATAGAACTTTTGGTTCCGTCTGAAGTGAGTCAGAGCTTTGGTGTGCAGGCTCTCAAGAGCAGGAGCTGACAAAAATAAATCATTTTGTATCTTTTACCCTAAGATCATATGCTTTCCTTTCTGATTTCTTTGGTATTTAATGCCTACTCTATCTGATTTTCCTTGCATTCCCACAGAATCCCCCCACTGTCAAAATCATAGAATCATAGAATCACTGGGTTGGAAAAGACCTTAGAGATCATCCAGTCCAACCGTATCTGTCCACCACTAAACCATATCTTTCAGCACCTCATCCACCCATCTCTTAAACACATCCAGGGATGGTGACTCCACCACCTCCCTGGGCAGCCTGTTCCAGTGCGTGATAACCCTTTCGGTGAAGAACTTCTTCCTTACATCCAATCTAACCCTCCCCTGGCGCAGCTTGAGTCCATTCCCCCTCGTCCGATCATCTGTCATTAGGGAGAAGAGACCAACACCCACTTCTCCACACCCTCCTTTCAGGTAGTTGTAGGCAGTGATCAGGTCTCCTCTCAGCCTCCTCTTCTCCAGGCTAAACAAGCCCAGTTCCCTCAGTCGCTCCTCATAAGACATATTCTCCAGACCCTTCACCAGTTTTGTGGCCCTTCTCTGGACACGCTCCAGGACCTCAATGTCTTTCTTGTAGTGAGGGGCCCAAAACTGAACACAGTACTCGAGGTGCGGCCTCACCAGTGCCGAGTACAGGGGGAGAAAAAATGCTGCTTGGATTTTTATACACTGAATCTGAATCTTGAGGTCAATTACACTTTTACAAACTGTGGTACTTGAAGTTAATTTAAACTTTAATAAATACCAGAAATTTTTGGCATTCTATTAGAAACCCACACCTAAAAAAACATGCACCACAAAAAAATCCAAACCCATGGCACAGTCATGGAAGATTGTAATTTGAAACATGTTATACAAAACAGAAATAAAAGGATCTTTGGCATTTTCCTTTAAGCAAGTTATTATTAATTTTTTTGGGGGGAGGGAGAGGCGTGAATAGATAGTGAACTGACAAAGCATACCTTGTTTTTTGT